>NC_067167.1:16944830-17199830 GCF_903995435.1 Acomys russatus | reverse complement strand
GAGGGCTCTGTCACCATTTGTGTGATATGATTAGGTCTCTTTGGTTGGAAAAAATATATATAAGCCTTGGCTGCTTCATCTCTAAAAACCAGTTTTTAGATAACTTCTTTTTGGTTTTTGCTTTCTCTTTCTTTCTTTCTCCTCCTCCTTTTTTTCATTTGAGATAGGGTTTCGCTCTGTAGCCTGGGCTGTCCTGGCTAGCCTCAAACCTTTGGCAATTAATTCTCTTGCCACTGCCTCCAGAGTGCTAGGATCACAGAAGCCACAATGCCCAGCCCAGATAATTTCTTACAATCTGACCCAAACCTAAGTTCTCTGGTTTGTGTTTAAAATGTTATGGCTAAAGAATAAGATGTAAACCTCTGGGGGTGCCACTTGTAGCCATGTAAATATGGTTTACATACAACTATGGAATAGCTTTAGCTGATATATGTCTTGGTTTCTTCACCTGAAAGATACAGCATAGGGTTGACTATTTTAAGAATAACTCCTGGGGGCTGGAGAGATGGCTCAGAGGTTAAGAGCACTACCCTGCTCTTCCAAAGGTCCTGAGTTCAATTCCCAGCAACCACATGGTGGCTCACAGCCATCTATAACGTGATCTGATGCCCTCTTCTTCTGTAGCTGTACATGCAGGCAGAGCACTGTATACATAATAATAAATAAATCTTAAAAGAAAAAGAAAAAAGAATAACTCCCAGCCAGGTAGTGGTGGTGCATACCTTTAATCCCAGCACTTGGGAGGCAGAGGCAGGTGGATCGTTGTGAGTTTGAGGCCAGCCTAGTCTACAAAGTGAGTCTAGGACAGCCAGGGCTATTTACACAGAGAAACCCTGTCTCGAAAAGCAAAAAAAACCCAAAACAAACAAAAAAAGGGAATAACTCCCGTCACTGGGCTTGGTGGCAGGAGCCCAAACTGGCTGCACCATCTCATCTGCCCACCTTTTAAATTTTCTAATGAGTTTTCCTTTCCAAGCACTTTGTATCAGCTCATGCATGGTGTGAAAAATAGACTCAAAATCCCAACCCCAATCCAATTACTTATATTTAAAAAAAAAAATACTGCACTCACCAAAAAATTGCTTGTTGTCCTCATAGTATTTGTTTCCATATTTGTCTTCTCCCACCAATGTACCAACCTTTATATCATTTGCCCTGTAAATACACGGGGGGGAAAAAATCTTAGAATGATTCACGGTCCAAGACACAACAGCCATAAAGTGAGAGAAACCATCTACTGCTGCAAAGACTCAAGAATGAGGAAAGGCTGGGGGGTGATCGCTGGCCATACACTTCTAGCCTTCAGCTGAAGGCTCTTGCCACTCAGCGCTCAAGAATCAACTTTCCAGCTAAGCGCTCTGAAGTCTCCCGTGTTGTCCCAGCAGCTTGTAGACAGGTATGGGTCAAATGAACCAACGCAACTGACTTAAATTACATCTAAAACACTATCTTCAAGCCACAGTCCACGTTTATCTACTACCCCGCACCCAGAGACACTATAGTTAGCAAAATCTTCAGGGAGTCAACAAGTACGTCATCTTCGTATTACGAACGGCCCCTGGATTTCTCAGTCCACTAAGGATCTTCCTGGAGCAAAAGGGGGTTAACAGGACGGAGAAAGAGGATTAGGTTCGCCTCCTTCAACTGCTTACTGCACGACAGGGCAGCGGAAAACTTCCCCAAGGTCATCAAGGAGGCGTCTGGTCAGCCTCAACACCCCAGGACTCGGGGCCGGTGCAGCCCAGCTGCCCTACCTTGTGCGCCACAGCTCCATCCCCAGGGGCTGAGCCGGGCCCAGAGACTTCTGTCCAAGGAACTCAACACTGGGACTGAACCTGTCGTCCTTGACGGGAATCGTGGACCTCCAAGGTGAACTAACCTAGACCCCTTTCCAGGAGAGCAGCCAGCGCAGGTCCGTCCCCAGAGACCCAGAGTCTAGCTCTGGCCTCCTACCTGAAAAACACCTGCAGAAGGCCACGCAGGCCACCGTGGCCAGTGATCTGCTGCAGTCCGCGCTTCAGAACCCCCACCAGCTCCATCATGTTTCCCTGCATGGCCCGCCCTCTCCGTGGCCCGGCTAAAACCCGCCGGGCGGAAAACTGCTGCTCAAGCGCAAGCAACCGCCGGTTGGAGGTTCCTAGGCAAGAGGAAGGCGCGGATGTCTCTGCGCATGCGCAGAACTTTCTGTCTTTTTTTTTTTTTTCCTTTTTCTGGATTTCACAGTAAGTACAGAAAGGAGGGGCGGAGGACAATACAGAAACAGTGCCTTCCTCAAATAAATAAATAAACAAACAAACAAATTAATTAATTAATTAATAAAAAGAGAAAGAGGCAGAGCCCATTCTAAAAATTCCTTATAGCACTAGAAGCTAAAGAATGCCCTACTGCCCTTATATCAACATTGTACATTTGATACAGAGTGCATACGATTTTGAATACTTACGTTGCTGGTGTGTTGGTAGAGGATTAAGGAGGAATTGAAAGGTGTAAGATGAAGCAAAATACCTCGAAGATTTGCTATTTTAGTTGCTAGGTTAATGTTCAAAATGTGAGCATAGACACCACATAGACTATCGCGGAGTTAGTGCTTTACATAAATAATAAAGTAAGTAAACAACACTGTCAAATCCCCAACCATAACAACCAAAAAAGGAAGAGGAGTCATATTAATAAAACTAAAGATTAAAAACAGGAACTTGCCAAGTAGAGCTGGCTGGCCAGACATGGATCCACTGCCTCCACTTCACCAGCACAGAGACTACAAAGGTGCTGCCGCCGTTTCCTTTTCTTTTTCTTTTGTTTGTTTGGTTTTGGTTTTTCGAGACAAGATTTTACTCTGTAGCCTTAGCTATCTTGGACTCGTTTTAGACCAGACGGGCCTCAAACTCACAGCAATCTGCCTGCCTCTGCCTCCCGAGTGCCACTACATTTTCTTTCTTATTGGTCTCTATTTTGTTTGTTTGTTTGTTTTGAGACAGGGAACCAGCTGCAAGTCTTCAGCAACAGCAGCCAGAGCATTTAACTGTTGAACCATCTCCCCAGCTTTACAGCCTTGTTTTGGAAATGAGGTCTTCCACTGAACCTGAACCTAAAATTTGGCTAGACTGGCTGGCCTGGAGTCCTTGGCATCCATTTGTATGTGACCCCATCCCCACCTTTGGCCACAAGCGCAGGGGCACACCACTGTACTTGGCTTGTTCTGGAAATCCAAACTCAGACCATGTTTGAGCAGGAAGCACTTTACCCACTGGGCCATCTCCCCTGTCCTAGGAATATTATCTGAGTCAGGGGTTCTGTGTCACCTGGGCTGTCCTGCTTTTGCAGACCTCAAACTCACACAGATCTGCCTCCCTCAAGTGCTGGAGCACTCATTTTATATGTATATGTACATATAAAAGTGTTGTTACACATATGTAACAAGAAACTGGTTAAATTATATTCTGCATGCTTTATGTGCTCATTCGCCTGTCAATGCGGCCTATCGTTTATATAATCTTATCGTGTGTGTGTGTGTGTGTGTGTGTGTGTGTGTGCGCGCGCGCCTGTGTGTATAAGGGGGGGCATGTATGTGCCTTAGTGTGTGTGTGTAGCTCAGACGGAAGAGAACTGAAACCCAGGCTTTCACAGAAAGTGCTTTGACCCACCAAGGCATCTTGCTGAGCCATTATTTTGTCCCTAAAATGGTTAATTCTTTTTCTAGTGCCAGAGACTGAACCTAGGGTCTTGTAAATGCTAAGCTAAGCACAAGCTCTCCCACTGGGACACTTTCCTTGCCATAAACTGAAGACATCCAAACACCAACATAAATAGGTCATTGAAATAAAATACATGGACAGGATACAGAAATTTGTAAAGCAAGCCACATTTTAATGCAGTTTCAAAAACACTTCCCAATATAACTACAAACTTAATCAGAAAAAAAAAAATCTCAAAGAAATATGTTAACCATTAGTACACTGCTTTAAAAGATTATTCTTCTGAATCCTTGGCTTACTACCTTGAGATGATAAAGGTATGAGAGGGGCCAGACAGCTTGGCATTGTGATATAACACTGTCATCTACAGATGTGTTCCACTGCAGGTTACATATGCCCTGACAAATAGTCCATTTGAGCATTTTATGCTCTATGTAGTTTTCCCACCAGCTTATTATAAATAAAGCTGTTGACAAAATTAAACAAGTAATAAATAAAGCCCTTGTGGTAAGTTGGTAAAAATCTGCAAGATTATACTTTTAAACTTTTTGCTACTCTTAGTGGTGGTAAAATCCACCCTCATAGAAAAACTCAGCAAAAGTCTGTATTAGAAGAATGTACTCTGGCTGCAACGAGATCCCTACCTTTGTGTTTTAAAAATAAACAAAGATCAGTCTGTGGTGTGTGTGTGTGTAACCCCGGCAACTGAGGGCTGGGGGCACGAAGATCACTGGACTGGGTAGCAAGATCCTGTCTCAAAAAACCAAAACAGAGATGGGGAAAGGAAGGAGGGATGGAGGAAGGGGAGGAGGGGAGAAAGAGATGAGCTAGGGAGACAGATAATAGGGAGGGGGAGGGGGAGGAGAGAGAATATCAACAAACAGATGACTAGGTTTACCAAAGGGATTCAGTGTGAAGTCAGCACACAGAATTGATGCTTGTCACATTGATGTGAAAGACTGAGGAGTCTAAGATGCGTTCACTGTAGCAAATAACGAAACTTCAGGTTGTAGCAGGCCTCTTCTACTTTGCAGTGCAGTGAAAAAATAAAAATAGTGCATATCCTTTGACAAGTTATCAATTGCTTTGATTATTTAGCTCACCTTGGAACTATGTTGGCTTTGATAATTTCATTACTTAACAAACTGGGTGGGTCTTTTTAAGTGACCTAAGAAAAATGGCTAACGGCCAGAGTAAGGTGGAGAAGCTGAACCCCACGTGAGAAGCGGCCAGGTGCTTCCTGTGGAATGGAAAAGCAATTCTGTTAATAAGCATCCTAAAATACTAACACATCCCAGGCTCAGTCTCGGTTGTGTTTAAAACACAGTAGACACCCAATTTTTTAAAAAAAGTTTATTTATTATTATTACATATACAGTACTCTGCCTGCATGTACACCTTCACACCAAAAGAGGGCCAATCAGATCACATTATAGTTGGGTGTGAGCCACCATGTAGTTTCTGGGAATCGAACTCATGACCTCTGGAAGAGCAGTCAGTGCTCTTAACCTCTGAGCCATCTTTCCAGCCCCATAAACCCGAAATTTTAAAACAAGATCCCCATCTTAGTTTCAAGGCTAATTTTCTACTACAATGAATAAAAGTGCTCATAAGTAATAATATACAACACTAAAAAAATTACAAATGGCTTGTGTCTCATTGCCAGCAATGAGAGTATTATATGCTAAAGGGCACCTTGATATTTATAAAAGCCAAAAATATATATTCATTTCTCACTTCCCATAGTTCTAATATTATCGTTATATAACTGAGCATAAAATAATCTTTGGATCTGGTAGCTAAAATGATTACATTATGGAAGAATAAGAATAAGTTCCTGCTTAGGCATCTCATCATTACAGTGTATTAGGTCAATGGAATTAAACAGGAAGAGAACACAATTCAAGGGAGGAAAATGACTGGTTTATTTGTTTTATAAAATAGAATGAGACAGCTTAGTGTAGATGGTGAGGAGGAGACTGGCTCGGGCGTCATCTTCACCAAAACCAGACTCCTACCATTTCGTATTCATCCCCATAGGACAGACAGGGAAGTCTGATTCCCGACCCCTGGCTGGTCATTTAAATTCTTCCTAAGGAATCCAAAAGAAAAATACTTTCAGTTTTGGTTACTCTTAAAGTTAATATTTGCAGGTGCCCTGGAAGCAACAGTTCCATTTGGTTTCCTGTGTCCCAAGGAGGGACAGTAAACTCAGTTCATAGCAACATGACCTCAGCTTTCAAAGGCTGTGACCGATTATTTGAGAGTTGTAATCTGCAGGCTCCATTTTTAAGATATGTGGGATGACACTGTCAATCCGTACGTTCCCAATGAGACCTTTGAAGAACAATTCTTCAGTGATGGTGGCGCTCATCAGTCTCAAGGCCGGCAGTCGGAGAAGTAATTTAGACAGCCTGAGAGCGGAAATGGAGAAAAGCATCCATGTAAAATAGCAAAGATCAAAATTTCAAAACCTAAAAGCAGAATTTTACGTTGTCAAGGCTTAGAGTGGTGCGACAGGGGCCAGTACACTATTGCGATCTGCACAGGACAGCCATGCTCTGAGCTGTGACCCATACTGTCCACGCTTGGCTGCAAGAGCCATGGAACTACATCATTAAAGCATGAGTTAGTGTCACTCAAGAACAGCTTCCCAACTCATTTCAGATGGTAAGAGCAATGCTTTATGTTATCAGAACACAGGAGGTCCAAAAGCTCTTTTCTTTCGAAAATATATACACAACCCAGACATAATAGACACACACATACACATAGACAAACACACATAGATACACAGACACATATATACACACAAACACACACATACAGACACATACACACACATAGACAAACACATAGACACAGACATATACACACAGACACAGACATATATACACACATACACATAGACACACAGACATATATACACACAGACAGACACACATATATACACAAACACACATAGACACACACACACAGGATACACACAGGCACACAGACACACCGACACACACACACACATGATCCTAGAAATGGTATAACAGGCAACTGATCTTATTACAATGAGCATGGACATGGAAAACAGTCATTGGGCTAAAACAGTGACCCAGTTGCCCCTAGTTAGAGGTAAGTGTCACTTCCTCCAGGCCTTCCCACAGAGACGTGGAGTGGCTGCTTCCAGTCTAACTCCGTGTTTGGGAGAAAGTTCGTGAAGGGAGGATTGTCAGCTTGTGAAAACTGCTGCTCAGGGGTAACAACTTTTAACTAAGTAGGAATGTAAGAAACCAAGAGAGCATCCTTACTCTCGTGCTTTGGGTGGCCAGGAAGTAAAATAAGAGTTACATGAAAACAGACACTGAACGAAACACGTGACACCTGAGGTGCCTACCAACAGATAAACACATGAGTAGTCTGCACAACGTGGGTGTGCTGGGCAGAGGGGTGACGCAATCGAAGGTGGGACAAAATAAGAGAATGTGACATCTCATCTGCTACTCAGAACAGCGTGGAATTTAGGATGCAGGAGGAACTTCTGGAATTCCTTATTTAATATTTTTGGCTGGAGACTGACCATAGGGAACCGAAGCTTTGCATGGAGAAGCCTACTACAATCTTGAGACGTGGTAGTGTTATCATAGGGAAAGTGAACCGCCGACGTTAAACCCAACAAGCACGGCACCGTACTCCTATCTCCTCCACCTATCGTCCTTCCTCCAGAGGTGGGTGGCTGGTTTTTATAAAAGTAAGAAAAGAAAATTCCCTTCCACCCCAGAGAACACTAGCAAGAAATAACTTGGAAGAATTATATGCTACTTTTCAAAATTAATTATATGTCAGTTTAAGGGTGTTTTAATTTGTCATTTTCTTCTTTTTACTAATTCAATTATTTCATCTGAAAAATTGGGCTCCACAGCTCAACTCCCCAGGCAAAGCGGGGCTCTGGCAATCCTGCGTCTTTGAGCTAGTTTCTCACCCTGTCTGTTTAAAGCCATGGTTCTCAAACTTCCTATTGCTGTGACCCTTTGACCCCCAACCATAAAATTATTTTTGTTGTTACTTCCTAACTGTAATCTTGCTACTGGTATCAATCATGATGCAAAAATCTCTGTTTTCTGACGGTCTTAGGTGACCTCAGTGAAAGGGTCAATAGATAACCCTCCCCAAAGGGGTCACAACCCATAGGTTGAGAACCACTGATTGAAAGTAAGACCTCATTAGCATGCGATGCCTGTTAACAGCTGGTTTGTTCCCTCTGTGCTGGGGGCCGAATGCTGAGCCCTGCACTAACCTAAAGCCCTGGAACCTCCTTCATCGGCGGTGATGAGGCATACGCTAAGCTGTAATGACAGTCACAGTATGGCCTTCAGTAGCATTAACTATTTCAAAGGTCATGGTTGACTAAAACATTACATTACTCTTTTTTTTTTTTTTTCGAGACAGGGTTTCTCTGTGTAGCCTTGGCCATCCTGGACTCACTTTGTAGACCAGGCTGGCCTCGAACTCACAGCGATCCACCTGCTGGGATTAAAGGCATGCGCCACCACGCCCGGCTCATTACATTACTCTTAAAATGGGAAAAAAAAAAAAAAAAAAAAAAAAAAAAGGATAGAACAGATTTACGGCAAAGCTTTTAGGCCAGGTATGGTGGCGCCTGTCTGTGTGTAGTCCCAGCAGTCTGGAGGCAGAGGCAGGGGAGTCAGGGTTGAAGGCTACCCTTGGCTACATGTAAATTCAAGGCAAGCGATATGAGACCTGATCTCGAAACAAACACAAATTCTTTAAATTAATCGCATTAGTTGTAACCTAGATGTACCTGTAGGTGTCCTCTGGATAGGTCCTTGTGATATAATCCTGGAATTCCACATAAGCCTTTTCCTGGAATTTCTCAATCAGCTCCATATTCTCCAGGCCTGGGTGATCTAAGCATAAAAGAATATAGTTATTCTAGTCTTGAATGCACAGTTAATAATTCAGGGAACGTGGAGACAGAGGGTGGAGGAACAAACGGTCCATTCAACACAGAAGTCCCACTTACAGTGTTTTGCGCCTTTATTCTCTCAGTAGTTACTGAATACAGAACCAACACCATGTTGGGGCCGGAAGAAACTATTTTAATACGTAATAAATAAAAGCCATTCCACTGTGTGTTACCAATATGATTTTTTTTTTCCTCAAAAGTGTTGGAATGGCTTGTTTTGTTTTTACCATTTTGCTTTGTCTGTTTGTTTGTTGTTTTTGTTTTTGGAGACAGGGTTTCTCTGTGTAGCCCTGGCTGTCCTGGAACTCACTCTGTAGACCAGGCTGGCCTTGAACTCACAGAGATCCAGCTGCCTCTGCCTCCTGAGTGCTGAGATTAAAGGCGTGCGCCACCACCACCTAACACCATTTTGCTTTTAACAGCAGAAAATTACCAAAAATTAAAAGACTAAATTTAAAAGCACCCATAATCCATCAAATATTTTACAGGTTACATTTTTCAAGGAGCCTTCCCAGATATAGCCAAGTTTAAGAGTGCTTATGAGATCATGAATTATAGACACTTTTATTTCTATTAGAAAAACCATAACACAGGAACATGAAATAACTTACAAAATATTTTGATAGTCATATTTCACAAGTAGAAATATTTAAAAACCTTCGTCAACGTATATCTAATTTCTCAATTTTACCTAAAAAAAAGTGAAATTGGCAAACTGGCTGTGCTAAAACAGAGACATGCTTGGGCTTGAAGTGGATCTCGGTGGTAGAGCTATTGCCTGTCCTGTACAAGGTCCTATGCGGGATGCCAGTGCCACAAACAGAAAAAAACAGAAAGGAGCAAAACCGGAAGTACAGATGATTAGCTTCCTGGGAAGCACTCGGCCTGCACTCTGTGTAGCCCTGGCTGTCCTGGACTTGCTCTGTAAACCAGGCTGGCCTTGAACTCACAGCAATCCACCTACCTCTGCCTCCCGAGTGCTTGGAATTACAGGCATGCGCCACCACGCCTGGCTTCAGTTCTTTCTTTCTACCATGTGGATTCCAGGGATTGGAACTCAGGCTATCAGGTTTGGTAGCAAGCACCTTCACTGGCTGAGCCATTTCACCAGTCTCATTTATTTTCTCTTTCTTTATTTCTTTTCTTTCTGTTTCTTTGTTTCCTTCTTTTTTCTTTCTATCTATCTTTCTCTTCAAGACAGGATTTCTCTGGACTTGCTTTGTAGACCAGGCTGGCCTTGAACTCACATCAATCTGCCTGCCTCGGCCTCCCAGAGGTCTGGGATTGTAGCTGTGTGCCATCACACCTGGCTTTCTTTCTTTTTTCTTTTTCTTTTTCTTTTTTTTTTTTTTGGTTTTTCGAGACAGGGTTTCTCTGTGTAGCCGTGGCTGTCCTGGACTCACTTTGTAGACCAGGCTGGCCTCGAACTCACAGCTATCCGCCTGCCTCTGCCTCCCGAGTGCTGGGATTAAAGGCGTGCGCCACCACGCCCGGCCCTTTCTTTTTTTCTTAAGTGTTGTTTTTGAGCCAGGGCCTCATTTAACCAAAGTTGGCCTCAGAGTTCCTGTGTACCCTTGAATCCTCATCACGTTGCTTCTACTTACCAAGCACTTAGACTAAAGACATATCTCACCAAGCCAGGCTTCAATCATTTTTTGATGGCTAACTATATAGTATCGCCTTTTTGGCTACTGTCACTAGTGCCAACACAAACATTCACTTATGCTGCACTTTGTGCGCATGTGTGCGTGTGTGTGTGCGCACGCATGCGCGCGCGCCTGTGTGTGTGTGTGTCTGTTTGTGTAGGCCAGAGGGAGCGGCCAAGCATCTTTCTTCTGCCTTTACATTGTGAGACAGGGTCTCTCACTGAATGCATTGATCTTGTAGGCTGAAAGGCCAATGAGCTCCAGAGATCTGCCTATCACACTGCCACTCCCCAGCACTGGGTTTGCAGGTACACACTACTGTGCCTGGCTTTTTATATCGGTGTAGGGGATTCAAGCTCAGGTCCCTGTGGTTGCATGGCGTGTTCTTCACCCCCTGAACTATTTTCCCAGCCTTCCTGTGTTTAACGTTTGAAGCATTGCTGAACTCTTATGCCCGGCAACTGCACCATTTCGCATTCCTGCCTACTGTGGGTGAGAGCTCCAATTTCTCCGTATCATCAAATACTTTAAATGAGACACTTGAGTATCTGAGGCAGAAGACTGCTAAGAGTTCAGGCTGGGCCTGGGCTACATAGGCAATATTGGCCTTACCAGGGCTACATGGCCGAGAGAGACCCTATCTCAAAAGTGCAAACACGACTACGTAAGGGATAAACAGAAGACCAACTGTGTGCTTATTATATACCTGGACTGAAGAGCACTATTGCCTTCAGGTAGGCGTATTCGTATCCGTCGATGCAGAGCTTAACCATGCTGTTACAAAACTCCTGCAACTTGAAGATGTGCTCCATCAATGACTTTCTCCTTTCTGGTGACATTTTATCTTTAAAACACAAAACAAACACACACTTACTTCTAATTGTCATCTAAAATGTTTGGCCCTTTTCATGCACCTTCACTCCTCTTCAATATGGAATGGGTTATGGGGTGTTGAAGGCAGAGGAAGACACTGATATGTTGTCTTGAGAAAAATAAATACCAACCAAAAGTACAAAACCAACAAAAACAATGAAAAATAGAATGTCTAAGTAACTAAAAATAGTGACTACTGTATACATTACTTCTGAGCTAAAGGCTATTATGTGCATTGGTGTGGGGGTGTCAGATCTCTTGGAACTAGAATTACAGGCAGTTGTGAATTGCCATGTGGGTGCTGGGAATTGAACCTGGGTCCTTTGGAATAGCAGACAGTGCTATAACCTCTGAGCCATCTCTCAAGCCCTTAGTGATACATTTTCAACGTGTGTTAAAGTTCCTTATTACCTACTTCCTCAGATGAAGCATCTAGAAAAAAAAAAGTATGCAGTCTCTTTTGTTTTAAAGAAGCCTTTTGAAGCTGGGCATGGTGACACATGTATACATGCCTTAAATCTGAGAGCTCAGGAGGCAGAGGCAGGGGACCTCTAGGATGCCTCAAGACAGCCTGGTGTGTACAGTGAGACTATGTCTGCATAAAGGTCTGCCTATGTAGCCCATGACGGCCTTGAACTTCTGCCTTCCTAGACTAGTCTTCCTGGTGCCACTGAGCCCAGCGTGGCCCCATTCTCTTAAGATGAAACAATAGATCCTATGTGACGATCCCAAAACCAGCTCATCCTGTGACCCTGGGGGTTATTAGGAAAAGGTACAGTTCTGGCACTGGGAGAGAAGTACACACATATTCTCTACCTACGTGCAGATCTATGTGGACTTTTTCATGATGTGGGCGTGGTTTGTACCTGCCAAAATCCATGTTGGAATTTGGTTGCTAAGGGAGCGGGTTGGGAGGCAAGCCTTGTACAAGGGAGAGGGATTCACGGCTCCCTCACAAGGTTAGACTCATTCCCGTTAGAAGCAAGTTTGGATTCTTTGGTGCATGGGCATGCATTCTCTCTCTCCTAGAGACACTGCTTGCTAACCCACCCTCAGGTATTATATTTTGGTGGCCAACACTGACTACTGAGCCTTTCACACTTAGTCACACTAGCCTTCATGGTGTTTTCCTCATTTAAAAATATATTGAATGATTAATGGATTTATCACAAGGTTACGATTGCTCAGAGTAAAAAGGTAAAACATTAACACAGTCATCAGGCTATCTAACTTTGGCCATAACATTTTGTAGAGCTGAAGACTCCGAGTTAGGGCCCTGAGAACGTAATAAAGGTGTGCTCTTACCTTGCTGAAGACTACTGTGAAGACAATTGACAAATGTAGCTAATATAGTTGCTACATTCATCACTTGCCAGCATTGAGCAAGACCAAGTGTGAAGAGTTCATTCCAATACGCTTTTACCAATGATATGCTGTTTTCTTGCCTAGTAAAAACAGAAACAAAAGCATACATCAGATATAAACTTCACCCTGATTGAGGCTCTTAAAAAAAATACCAAATTACAACTAGTTTAAAAGACCCATGGGCATACATTTGACAGAGTCCATGAAGAGTGCCATGAAATCTGAATCTCAGCTAGCTCACTAACAATCAGCCAGTTTATAACAATGGCTACAGTAAGATTTACAGTATGCCAAATAGAGAAGATTCTGACCTTTGCCAATACAAAAAGGTGATATGTACCTGACGTGACCATTACACACTGTATGAGTGTGGAAATGACACACTGTTCTCCATAGGCATTTCTATGAATCGATTGTCAATAAGAATATATTGAAAAAAAAATTAAATGAATAGGCTATGACATATGCCAGGCACTGGTGAAATGGGAATTGGCGTGGTGGATTAAGTCTGCCTATGAAAGAGAAAGGTCACATAAATGTGTAGCTTTGGATATTTTATATAAGTGTTATATAAAAATATACATATGAATACACACACACGCACATATAGTTAGTTTCAGTTAACTAAAATTCCACTTGTTATGAGGAAGATGCAAGAAAAAGGGAAGGCCAGGAGACAGGACTGAGGCAATGACATTCAATAATTTGAAGAAAGATGGGCGGTAATTTTAAAGACATTTATATGCATGTGTATGTGATTGTCTGTATATGCCATGTGTGCATGTGTGTGTTTGCGTGTACATGTGTGTTTGCACGTGTGTATGTGTGGTGTGTGCATGTATGTGTTGCATGTGCATGTGCGTGTGTGTGTGTGTCTGTGTGTGTGTAAGTGTGGTTGGTGTGAAATGTGCATGTGTGTCCTCAGAGGCCAGAAGAGAGCACTGGACCCCTGGAGCGGGTATTACAGGCCACTGAGAGCCTGTTGCGGATGTCAGGAATCAACCTCAAGTTCTCTACAAAAGCAGCAAGTTCTCTTAAACATGGAGACATCTCCGCAGCTCCAGGAGATAACTTTTAAAGCACAAAAATGCTGGGCTAAGCTTGCAATCCCAGCAGTCAAGAGGTGGAGGCAAGAGGATCATGGGTTCAAGGGCATTACAGTGGTTGGAAGAGAGCCTAGGCTACATGAAACACTGCCTCAAAAATCCAGAGACTAGGGGCTGGATAGAGATGGCTCAGAGGTTGAGAGCACTGGCTGCTCCTCCAAAGGTCCTGAGATCAATTCCCAGCAACCACAGGGTGGCTTACAACCATCTATAATGAGATCTGGTGCCCTCTTCTGGTGTGCTGTCAGGCAAAACACTGTATATATAATGATAAATAAATAAATTGGAAAAAAAAAAAAAAAAAAAAAAAAAAGCCAGAGACTAGAAAGCAAGCCTTGCAGCAATAAGGGACAACTCCAGCAAGCTTGAAACAGGGGTACAATGGTTAATGTTCCTGTCAGTGCCACCACGAGTCCCTCATCATGATGGACAATATCATTAAACTGACGGGCCAGAAGGAAACCTTCCTCCTTAAGCTGCCTTTGTCAGAGCAATGAGAAAAGTAGCGAGGTGAGAAAGGCAACAGTCAGTGTTCAGTGGCTTGCCGGATGCATTTTTGAGTGTGGCCCCGCCTTCTCTGAATGTTCTTTCTCCACTTGATTTTCCAGTTAACAAACCCAGCCCACTCATGCTCTAAGGACTACATAGGAGCTTTTCCTCTTGTGCTGCTGAGGATAAAACACTGGCCCCAGGGCCATGAAACATACCTCTAGTCCCAGGAGTTGCAGTTATATATTTATTGATTGGTTTTTGTTTGAGTTAGAGTTTCACTATGGAGAGCCCCCCCATGGTTCGGGATCATAGGACTCTGGCCTTGGCCTCCCTAGTGCTAGGATTGTAGGCATGCACTGTGATATCTGGCTTCAGAGCTTGTTTCTTGGAAGAAATGCCCTCTTATAACATGTCTCTCTCTGTCTAGTCGCCTTTGGTGCTTTACCCACCCATCCAGTCAAAGTTTATACAGATTTCACAGTTTTCTGGTTTGTTGTGTAGGGGTCTGTTTGCCACACTACCCAAAGGTAAAAATTCTCTTATGAATTTCTGCATGGCAGTGAAGACCTCAAAATACATGGCAGATAGAAAACAAACAAACAAACAAACAAACAGGATTTTTTTTTTTGTTTATTTGTTTTGTATCCTTGAGGACATAGAATAGGCAGAAGTAAGGACTTTAAAAAGACAGTCAGAGAAGATATGGTTGTGGGTCTTTTCACAAGAAAAAAAATTCAAGTGAATCCTATATATTTTATTATAAGATAATTAAATTATACCAGGTGCAGTGGCGCACGCCTGTAACCCTAGCACTTGGGGAGGCAGAGGCAAACAGATCTCTGTTAGTTTGAAGCCAGCCTCGTCAATAAAGGGAGTCAAGGACAACGAAGGCTACACAGAGAAATTCTATCTCGAAGAAGCAAAAAGCAAAAAGAAAGAAAGAAAGAAATAGAAAAAAAGGAAAACTAAACTATAAGATTTCTTTCCTTTCTCCAAAGAGATCCGAGTTAGTACAAACATGCTGCTAAGAAACAAGCTCCTCCCGATGACTGCACACACATTACTTCCTTCTCGAAAATGCCACAAGGTGTCTGTGAGATGGCAGGAAGGTGAAAGTGCTTGCCGCCAAGCCGGGCCACCTGACGGTCCCCAGGACCCACATGGAAGAAGGAAAGAATTGACAACCACAAGTTGTCCTCTGACCTTCACGTGTGTGCCGTGCCAAACACAAAAGAAACTAAAATATAATTTAAAAAGAAACTTGCAACTTGCTGCACGTGGTGCATATAAGTGAACTCAGCGCATGCACATCGATGAAAAACATAATAAAAGACACCGAGACTAGCACTGCCTGAGAGCATACAGCGTACACGGACATGGCAGCGCATGTGGGTGCACAAAGCACGTGGGAGGCCGAGGACGGTGAGAGTAAGAGGTTGGTTGGCCTGGGCTGCACAATGAGTTCCCGGCTAGTCTGTGCTACAGTGTGAGATGTCACAAAAAACAAAAGAAAACAAAAACAACAACAACAAAAAACCAAAAAAAAAAACAAAAGAAAACAAAAACAAAAAACTCAGCAACAACAACAAAAACAGCAAAAAGCCAAGAGTTTACACGGAAGTTTTGCCTCCTGGGAATTACAAGGGTAAGATTTTTACCTCAGTATTTGGGGAGGATGGTCCTGCCATCAGAAGATACTTAGCTATGAAGTGAACTTAAGAGCAAAGCTCAAATGTAAAAAAAAAAAAAAAACCTCCAGTATTTTTAAACTTTCACACGTAAAATAATGGAGAGAGATCCATCCCAGTTAAAGGCAAGGAAAATCAGAAGACAATGTGTTCAGTTGTCAGAAAGGGTAAGATCCAGAATCAAGAACAGTGATGAAGAAAAGAGTACCGTCGGTCCACTGCTGAGGTAGCTTCCGGGAACAGTGTCTAGCAATATCAGAGCTCACGTGCAGAAGATATAAGACACCGCAATTCCACTGGGAAGGACCTATTATGTGAAATACACGTTGACAAAGTGTGCTTGGTGGCCCTGCGTAGAATATGAAAGCTGGCAACAGCCCAACTGTCTATCGATAGAGATGAGCGTGTAAGCTGTACCACTCCCATAAAGCCGGCAGCCATTAGGAAAATGGGAATTTATATGTGTGAATTGAGAAATGTGTAATGTGGCAATCAAGGGAAAGAACACGATGCGTCAGTATGTGGGGGGTGTTCGGATGGTCAATGACCATGGCCTGGGAAGAGCTGGCAGGGCACTGAACCACTAGCGATGGGATTATTTCTGCAGGGGTTTTGATTTATTCTGTACTTTAGGATCACTTGAGGCACGAAAAAGAGGCAAAAGCAAACCAGCTTTCATCTTAACCCCTGATTATGAAGTTTTAAAAGGAAAACAGCGAACCAAAGTAGTTAAAATGGCAGTTTGAATAAGAACAGCTCCATAGGCTCACATGTTTAATACTTGGTCTCCAATAGGTAGAATTGTTTAGGAAGGATTAGGGGCGGTGGCTGTGCTGGCGGAGCTGTGTCACAGGGCTTAAAGCTTAAAAGAGCCAAGCCATTCCCAGGCTTTCTCTCCACCTCTTGTGTGAGGTTCAGATGCATACCTGCCTGCTAGTGGAATGCTTTCCAACATCATGGCCACTGACGCTAAACCCTCTGAAAATATAAGACACCCCCACCCTTCCCTGAAAAAAACCTTTTTCTTCAATAAGTTGACTTGGTCATGGCGTTTTATCATGGCAATAGAAAAGTCACTAGGACACATAGCAAATACAGGAAAGTAAAAATAACTGGGAAAAAAAAAAAATCAGAGCTGGTCTTTGCTATTGGAAACACCTGGACCTCCTAGAGAAGGCTCGGAGAACAGCTTAGATTCAGTGCGGAGGATGAGAAATGTTGAAACAAGTAGCTGACCAGGATAATTGAGAGTAAAACAGCAGGAAGTCAAAGGGTTAATCATAGAAATCAAGTACAGGACTTCTGTTGGGGGTTGGCCTAATGAGATGTATTCTGATGCTAATTACTGGCTCCCAAAATCTAATGGTTGCCCTGACAAGCAAATTTGGACTACCCCAAAAACTGCTGTGTAAAACCTTGCCTCCTTGTTTGCATGGCAAAGAGAGAATCTTTAGAAGGAGAAGCAGTCAGGTACCAGAGGAGGAGGAGGAAGGAGAAGGAGGAAGGAGGAGGAGAAGGAGGAGGAAGGAGGAGGAGGAGAAGGAGGAGGAGGAGCAGGAAGGAGGAAGAAGGAGGAGGAAGGAGGGGGAGAAAGAGAAGGAGGAGGAGGAGGGAGGAGGAGGAAGGAGGAGGAGGAAGGGAGGAGGAGGAAGGAGGAGGAGGGGAAGAGGGTCTCCATGGTACAGAAAAGAGCCACATGAGCCTAGAGAAGGAACTCTGAAGTTCCACATGAAAGAAATGACCCGATGATGGGAGATAGCCCGGATAGGAATTGTTACAACAGATGGCATGGGATGGAGGCTGAGATGTAACAGAAGGTAGCTTAGGAGTTAATATCTGCCATGGCCCATGTGAAAAGGCTAGTCTAAAAAATACCAGGTGTCTCTTTCTTTATTGATTGTGACAGCGGGTTAACTAATGCCACTGTAACAATTATAAGCCTAAAAATAAGCATCTATTAGGGCATACTTTTAAACCGACAACAACAGACATCCACCCAAGTTTATTCAAAACAGGCAGGGATAGGGTGCAAGACTGCAGTCTCAGCACTTGGGAAGCTGACACAAGAGGAGAGAGAGTTCAAGGCCAACCTGAGCTACATAGTGAGTCTGAGGCTATCCTAGAATCAGGGCACGTTTGCTGACAGAATTTTTCTGTTAATAAATAAATAACTACTACAGTTACCTTGTAGTACTTACTTTGAAAATCTCTTTCTTCTGAGAAGCCAAAGGAACGGACAGAAAAATGGATTTAAACTATCTATGCAGGTCCCAGACAGCCCCACAAGTATTAACAACAAAAGCTTTATGTTGGCCAAGTTACCTATGACCGAGGCCAACCCAACCGTTTAGCTTCCACATCAATACACCCAATGCCTTAACCACGCCCCCATTTGTTTGAGCTAAATCCATAGTTCTTAGATAAAATCAACAATATGTAATAAACCCACCAAATGGCATGGTTTCAAGCCACCAGGTCACAGAAGACACTGCACTGTTAACACAAGCCTGGCAGCTTTACTTTGAGGTGTAGAGTTAACGACAGCTTCTGTGACTTATAACATCTGTTGTGGCAAATGATGGTGGCCTGGAAGTTTTGATTCTAAGGGTCCAGGCAGAGTTGGGTATGACAGCCCATGCCTGCGATCCCAGCACCTAGGAGAGTGAAGACAGGAGGACTGCCATGAGTCTGAGGTCAGCCTGGGCAGGAGAGGCCGAGGGAGGTAACTGGGTGGCTGAAAGCACTCATGCTGAGCTGACAGCGTGAGCTTGGTCCTTGAAACTAGGAGAGAATCGGCTTCCATGTTTGCCTTGTAATACATGTGCCCCTCCACACACTCACACATGCACATGTATACGCACGGCACACAGCAGCACATCTACACACATGTATACACATACACAATATGCATACACACGTATGCACAGGCACAGCACACAGCAGCACATTAACACACACAAATAGATGTTTAAAAAAAAAGAAAAGAAAAAAAAACCAATACCCCTGCTGGTGTCCACATTCTAGGCAAATGACACTAAATAATCCCCAGTTTCTTAATCTGCTGAACTGTGGGGCCATTCACCTAAATCATGTGGAATGACTTTCCTACCCATTAAGCTGCAGATTTTTTTTTCCCCTGAGACAGGATTACTCTGTGTAGCCTTGGCTGTCCAGGACTCACTTTGTAGGCCAGGCTGGCCTTGAACTCACAGTGATCCACCTGCCTCTGCCTCCCTGAGTGCTGGCATTAAAGGCGAGTGCCACCATACCCTGGCTAAACTACAGATCTTAAACAGAAAATCAACATATAGAAGGCCTTTCAAAATACAGTGTCACTAACTAGCCTCCACCCCCTAGGTCACTGGAGCAAAGGTGCCTGACTGCCGTTGTTGTCTGTGCCTCTCTGTGGACAATTTCTGTATCCAGCCAGGAAAATGCAGCCCCCACATCAGGCAGATTTAGAACAGCCTGTATCTCCATACAACAGATTTTCCCACCATTAGACTCCCGCTCTTATCTGGTTAAGTCAACACATGAAAAGGATTTACAGATTATCTAGGCAGAGATAAGAAGTACGGAGTTTACACAGAAGCTAATGGCCTGCATTGTTAGCTCAACAGCTATTCTAATTAAGAGCCCTGTGGCAGCAGCACAGAAACAGATTTCCAATATAGACCACAGAGGAAAGTGGCTGCTGCTATAAAATTAATTATTCAGTAAGCAGAAAGCTCAGCTCTTGTCTTAGTTTCTTCAATGGCTCGGCTGTTGCCATGCAATAAGCAAAGAGTAATTAAAAACAACGCTGGTGTGACTAATTGACACAGTTCCCATTATACCTCCAACTTTTTTTTTTTTTTTTTAATTTTTTAAAAACTAAATTACTAGGTAGTTTATTCTGGGAAAAAAAAAACTCTAGGTTGCTTTTCTGGGCTGAAAGTGTCAGTTATGAGCTTGGCCATGGCACTTAATGCTGAAGACATAGTAAGACATGAGTATGTTAATGTTTTAAACCACATTTTAACTTATTTCTTTTTTGCTTATAAAGATTTGTTTATTTGTTTATTATGTATACAATGCTCTGCCTGCATGTACACCTGCAGGCCAGAAGAGGGCATCAGATCACATTATAGATGGAGGGAGGCACCATGTGGTTGCTGGGAATAGAATTTAAGACCTCTGGCATCTGAGCCATCTCTCCAGCGCAATTTTTTTTTTCCCTTAAAACTATTGAAATGTTACTAAAAGCTGAATATTATTGAGACAAGAGGGGAAGCGTCATTCAAAGGTTCCAGACTTTAAATCGGACCGCTGATTCGCTAGTCACCAAATGGTGGTATCACCAATTTGAAGTCGGGGCTCATGCGCCTCTTAGTTATATAGTGAAAGCAATTTATAGCAATAGGAAGGGGGAGTTGTTCCCATGTGTCAAGTGGGAAAACAAATGAGCGGGCTGGGAAAGCGAGTGGTTATAAAATCAGACTGAATACTCGGGGTGCTGTGCGTAAACTAGAACTCACTGACGACAGGCTTGGCTGGTTCACTATTGCTGGTATCACGATTACTGGTGCCTATAACTTTAGACAAAGGTTCTCGGACTTTCGTAACTTGATTTCTTAGAGGAGATCACTTCCATTTCATCTGGTTGCTTCAGAACAGAAATGCAGATGTGGTCCATCACAGTTGGAGCAATTTTTAAAATGGTCGTTGGAGGTTGGCATTTTTTTGTTCCCTTTTTTGGAGAGGAAACTAGATCCCTGGGAAACAATCACCTCTAATTTTAAACATAACCATGTAAGCAAATGCAGATCACTACTGCCAAGCCCGGGAGGAATACTGAGACAGGTTGTTGGGGGTTTGGGGGTGGGGAGGTCCGGGGGGGACAGACAACAACTACCCAACAGGAGTATCCAGCCTTTGGACACTGCAATGCACAGAGTTCAAAGATAGAATCATCAAATTACAATAAATAAATGAAATATATTACAAAAACCCTATGCTGCTATATGATCTTAAAAATTTTTTTTTATTTAATTTTAACTTATGTGCATTGGTGTGAGGGTGTCAGATCTTGGAGTTACAGACAGTTGTGAGCTGCCATGTGGTTGCTGGGAATTGAACTCGGGACCTTTGGAAGAGCAGACAGTGCTCTTAACCACTGAGCCAACTCTCCAGCCCTGCTATATGATCTTATGCTGCAATTATAGCCGCCCTTGGGTATATGTGGCCCATGGCCGTGAGGCTGGGCATACCTGAGTTCTCGTACATTCCTATCTTTTAAGATGCATGCATGTGTGCTTCGCTGGCATGTGTGTCTGTGCACCATGGGCATGCCTGGTGCCAGCAGCAGAGTCAGAGAGAAAAGGCATTGAATGCCCTGAACCTGCACTTAAGAAAGTTGTCACCACACACAGACAACACACCTTAATATGAGTTTTTAAAATTTAAAATATTAATATAATTTTACATTTAAAAATAAATTAAGTAACTTTATGAAATTAAAAAAAAAAAAAAAAGGCTGTGAGCCACCAGGTGGGTGCTGGCAACGGAACCAGGGCCTTCTGCAAGAGCAGATGGTGCTCTTAACCCCTGTGCCTCTCTCAAAGTCCAAACACTGCTTTCACTGAGTTAACCGAAGGCAGCTAGCTGTTGCCGATACTGGCCACAATTTGTCCTCTCCACTTACCCAGACTTTTAACTTGTTCAAACTCTAAAACACAGCTACTCTTCCACACAAGAACTAATAGAGAACTGTAGTTAGCTACCATGAATTGTCAAATAAATAGAATAGCAGACCATTTTTTTTTTTTACTGTAATAACAGAGTCTCCCCGAATAAAGTTCTTGTTTAGATACATGTGTCCCATTTAAAAAAAAAAAAAAAATCACATTTATATGCAAGGACGTCAAAAACACTCACCCTAGCGCCTGGAAAGAAGGGATGGAAAGTGCCCAGTGCATCGACAAGAACAGCAGTCTGGAGGCCGACTCCCCAATGTAGTGCACATTCAGGTACTCGGGCATAGGAGAAGGCATGGTGAGCTAGCGTGAACAGGGATCAGGGTAAATCATCTCATGACTTACAGTTCTACAATTATCAGTTCTTTGAAAACCTTGACTATAAATATAACGCATCGTATAGGGGTCCTGTATCCTCGCCTACAAGACCTGGTATGGGGCTGATCCAAGCCGCTGGGGTATCATAAGAGTTGCTTAGGAGGAAGGAGCACATCGTAAGTTCTGTCAACGTACTATCCGGGCAAATCGACTCTCGCCTAATGGCTATCAGACATGGTCTGATTTACTTCATGAAGTTACTATCTTGGGGCGTCAATGTGCTTTCTTTTCCTCTCCCTTCTCTACTGATGGGACACAATCACAGTCCTGGATGCTGAAGGGCCCTTCTGTTACCCTGGCGGCAGAGACAGCAGAGTGGTGAGTGTGAAGCAGGTCCTGCTGGTGCCAACAGAGGAAAGCATGCTCCCAACTACTGGGCATGATGTGGGCATGATGAAGGCCTGACGCAGGCAGAAAAAACCATGGGAACCAGGGCTTAATGCTGACACTCCTTCAGAACTTCACAAAGCAAGTGTGTGCAGTAGGGCCCCAGCCTAAAATAATGTTACAAAGGCATGTTAAAAAAAAAAAAAAAAAAAGGTCAAGCCAGGCATGGTGGCGCACACCTTTAATCCCAGCACTAGGGAGGCAGAGGCAGGTGCATCCCTGTGAGTTCCAGGCCAGCCTGGTCTACAAAGCCAGTCCAGGACAGCCAAGGCTCCACCGAGAGACCCTGGCTCAAAAAAAAAAAAAAAAAAGTTCTACGGGAAAACTGTGTTCATAGGCAAGTAACTCAAAGGCTATTTTACTATAAACAAATAAGTTTGATTATAAGTTTGTGTTGTTATAAACAAACAACTGTAAAAGTAATATCCAGTTTGACTTGAGATAGTTACTTTTAAGTGTCTGACCACAGTGAAAATAAATCCTCTCATCAAAATATTTCTGAAAGCATCCTTAAAACCTTTTTTTAAAAGATGTATTTATTTATTATTATGTATACACTGTTCTGCCTGCATGTACACCTACAGGCCAGATGAAGGCATCAGATCACATTATAGATGGCTGGGAGCCACCATGTGGTTGCTGGGAATTGAACTCAGGACCTGTGGAAGAGTAGACGGTGCTCTTAACCTCTGAGCCATCTCTCCAGCCCCAGCATCCTTAAAATCTTAAGGCAAGCTGCAATTACTACATGTGACATATGGAAGAACCACTTTTCCTGTTTTGAAGCAACAGTACTGACCTCAGTGAGGACCAGGGAAATGGGGACTCACTGTGACTGACAGGCCAGAGCAGAGGGAATCTGGCTGTTAATCTACCAAAATTGGAAAACTGAGTTGCATCTGTGACCTTAAACATTGTTGAGCAGCCCTAGTCCAAAACCAGAGAAACTAGGAACCATTTTGGGGATCAGTACTTGGGTGTTTCAGACATTATCACATGTTGGGCTTTGGGAATCAGCAGGGTTCAACCACGAACAACTCTGAATGTCCACCCCCAAATCTGAGAAACTGCAAAATCTGCACACTTCTGGTCCTGGGTACTGTTTCTAAATCTATTCTACAAAAATGCTTACACCTACACAGAAAAGTCATAGGCAAGGAGAGCCAATGTAGCTCTGCTTCTAACGGTGACGTTAAATGCTGGGGACCACTCAAACTTCCATCACTAGCAAAAAGAATAACGTCCACTGTAGAATATCTTAGGAAAAGCCAGGCATGGTGGCACACGTCTTTAATCCCAGTACTTGGGAGGCAGAGGCAGCCTGGTCTACAAAGCAAGTCCAGGACAGGAAAAAAAAAAAAAAAAAAAATCTGCCAGCAGTAGTCCAGATTGGGAGGATGAGGCAGGAGGACCACGACCTTGACATTGAGGCCAGTCTGGGCTATGCAGCAAGTACTAAGCAGTCTGGGCTACAGACTATTTGCTCTAAAACAAAACAAGACAGAACAAAAGCCTCACAGACATCTAGGTAGGAAAAAAAAAAAAAAGCAAAATAAAAGGTACATGACCCAGTTTCTGCTGAAGAGAGTACCTCAGGACACAGGAAGAAGGGCAGGGCAGGGAGACTCCCAACAGGGAACAGCAGCTGCCTGTGGGCGGGGCGGGGCTGCGTAGCTGCACCGAGTGTATTTTTCTTTCCCTGTGTGTGTTCCTGTGTGCATGTGCGCACACGCACACATGGGAGTGCAAGGGTCAAGGGCAGGCTGGAGGACAGCGCCATTCCTAACACATCACACCGTTCAACTTCTTTTGTGGGGAAAGAGCCTCCCACTGGCCTGGAGCTCAAGTTTAGGCTGGCTGGCTGGCTAGGGGACCCCAGAGAAGCTGGTCTCTGTGTCCACACAGCTGAGATTACAAGCAGGTGGCAGCATGGCCGGCTCTGTTGGTTTACTTAACATGGGTTCTGGGATCCAATTTCAGGCCCTTGTGCGTGGGAGGCTTTACTGGTTGAGCCACCTTTCCAACTCCCAGTAGTGAGATTTCCTAGGGGATTAATATACAGCTTTGATCACGTTCTCAAAAGTAGCTATGATACCAAACAGATCAAAGAGTTTTCACCAATAAAATACAAAAGTTCTCTTTAAATGTCAGATGAAGTATAAAAAACAAGGGCTGGAAAGATGGCTCATTGCTTAAGAGTAGAGGTGGCTCAATTAGAGGGCCCAGGTTAATTCCCAGTGTCCATATTGTGGCTAACAACTTCTATAACTCCAATGGCAAGGGATCTGATGCCCTCTTCTGGCCTCCAAGGGCACTGCACACATAGGCATCCATGCAGGCAAAACACCCATACATACAAACGTCAAAACTTTAAAAATTGTACATACACACACAGATATATATATATATACACACATATATACATACATATATATATATATATCTGTGTGTGTTTATATATAAAAATTATATATATATATAAAATTTAAATAGACCTATAACCCCTAGTGGAATGGAAATAGTAACTAAAAGTCTCCTAACCAGGGCCAGACAGTTTTAGCACAGAATTCTACTAGCCTTTCAAAGAAGAGTTAATTCCAACCTCAAATTATTTCACAAAATAGAAACAGAAGGAATATTCTTGATCCATCTTGTGAGGCCACAGTTACCGTGATACCCAAACCACATAAAGACTCAACAAAAAAGAGAATTACAGACAAATTTCCCTTACGAGCACAGATGTAAAAATAATCAATAAAATACTTGCAAATTAAATCCAAGAAGACATCAAGAACATCACATCTGCCGGGAGGTGGTGACGCATGCCTTTAATCCGAGTACTCAGAGGGAGGCAGAGGCAGGTGGATCTCTCTGAGTTTGAGACCAGCCTGGTCTACAGAGGGAGTCCAGGAAAGCCAAGGCTACAAAAAGAAACCCTGTCTCAAACAACAACAACAACAAAAGATCATCCAGTAGGCTTCATCCTAGAGATGCAGGGATGGTTCAACATGCAAAAATCAGTAAATGTCATCTGCTATATAAATAAACTGCAAGAAAAAAGACCACATGATCATCTCATTGGATGTTGAAATAGCCTTTGACAAAATCCAACACCTCTTCATGACAAAGTCCTGGAGAAATTATGGCTACAAGGGACATACCTAAATGCAATGAAGGCAAGCCTATAGCTTATAGCCAACATCCAAGTAAATGGAGAGAAACACAAAGCAATCACACTATAATCATGAACAAGAGAAGGTTATCCAGGCTATCCACTCTTTTCATACCTGTTCAATAGAGTACTTGAAGTTTTAGCTGGAGCAGTAAGACAAGAGAAGGCGATCAAGGGGGTACAAATTGGAAAGGAAGAAGTCAAAGTATCACTATTTGCAGATGATATGATAGTAAATATAAGTGACACACAAAATTCTACCAAGGATAAGCACTAGAGTAAAGTGGCTAGATACAAAATTACTCAAATAAATTAGTGACCCTCTTATATACAAATGACAAATGGACTGAGAACGAAACCTGGGAAACAACACCTTTCACAATAGCCTCAAATAATATAAAATATATTAGAGTAACTCTAACCAAGCAAGTGAAAGACCTGTCTGATAAAAACCTTAAGTCTCCGAAGAAATAAGCTGAAGAAGATATGAGAAGATGGAAAGATGTCCCATGCACGTAAGATCAACAGAGGAAAAGGAGCCCGGGGTTCCTCCTCCAGGGACTGGCTGTACTGTGGCCATGGAAGGAAATTTAAACTGACCACAATTTTCCTATAGCTGAGGCTATAAAAGCGGCTTCTAGCTGGAAACTGCAGGGGGGGGGGGGTCATGAAAGGAGGCTCTTTGATCTGTAGATAGGCCTCTTTGCAGAGATCTCCAGTAAGCAGAATGTAAACTTACACCGGCTAGCCCTAGAAGGTTAACAGTAAAGCCCTGAGTCTGCTAACTTATTTGCGAATCTACAGAGAAATAAGAAATATGAGATAGAAAATAAACCACTCACACACACATATACACATTCAAGAGAAAATGTGGATGAAGTTAGGCATCTTAACTTCAACTGAAGTTAAGCTTCCCAATTTCACCTTACTTATACTTCTGAGAAAGGGGAATTACCTCATAGTCTAAAAAGGGCAATTAATCACAAAAACAGATAAATTCTAAAATACAACAGGTTACATGTTTTAAAGGTAAACATGCCTTATCTATGTATCTATTACATAAGTTCATATGACAAAGGTTGACAAGGCCTAAAGGTTAACAGGGTCTTAAACTTACAAGAAGATATGACTTTTCAATTAGATAGGACTGAGATAACTATATATTATCTAGATATCTCTTAGTTCATAATGATTTCAGGACAATAATTTTATCTGTCTTTCTTTCCCTTTTTTTGGTTTTTCGAGACAGGGTCTATCTGTGTTAGCCTTGGCTGTCCTGGACTTGCTTTGTAGACCGGGCTGGCCTCGAACTCACAGCAATCTGCCTGCCTCTGCCTCCCGAGTGCTGGGATTAAAGGGTTAGGCCAGCCTGGCTTATCTGTCTTTCATTCTAAGAAACAGTAAATTAAAAATGACAATGTATGTTGTCACAAAGTGACATGGTATAGGAATTATAACAGAAACGTTTGTATATTTAGACATTAAGGTTTGTATTTATTTTAGACATTTCTAGATAGCCCCATTATATCTTGGGTGCCATGCCTAGATTTATGGTGAATACCAGGATTCGTGGTGCCATCTGGAGTGAAGGCTTATCTGAGGCCACAAATCTGCTTCAAGGCTATCCCCTAATGAGGCATCTGGAGGTCCACAAAGGTATTTACTGTAGCCATAAGCTCTCTAGAATTGTTTTAGAATATCTAAAACAATTTAATTTTTCAAACTATCTGAATCAAATCAGAAATTCCATAATCAGGGATTAATTCATTTGAACAACAGTACATCCTCGACAAGATCCTATGGGAAGTTTGCTCAATCAGAGCTGGTCAATACCCAGAAAGTGACAGTTTACACCAGTGCCAGATATTTGTTCTTTTTGGTTTTTTGAGACAGGGTTTCTCTGTGTAACCTTGGCTGTCCTGGACTCACTTTGTAGACCAGGCTGGCTTTGAATGTAGCCTTTGTTGTCCTGGACTCGCTTTGTAGACCAAGTTGGCCTTCAACTCACAGTGATCCACCTGTCTCTGCATCCCTAAGTGCTGGGATTAAAGGCATGAGCCACCATGCCTGGCTCTAATGCCAGATTTTAGAGAGATGCAGCAGTGCACAATTGATCAGGTTGTCAGAGGTTGGAAGCAATTCTGGGGTGCATCACGGTACAAACCTTGCAAAATACCGATCCCTTCCAGAGATCTCTCATGCCTACTAAACTTCCCTACATCAATGGCTCTTGACATCATGTCAGACAGAGGCTTGAAGCAATTCTGGGTGTGCATCATGGTACAGACCTTGTGAAATACTGGTTCACCTCCTAGAAAGCCTACATGCCTAATGAGCTCCTTTAACAGGATGGCTCTTGGCAATGTTGATTGATGGAATTGAAAACTCAGATGTAGATCTACACATCTATGGACACATGAATTTTGACAATGAAGCCAGAAATACACACTGAATAAGGGAAAGCATCTTCAACAAATGGTGCTGGTCA
The DNA here is from genome assembly GCF_903995435.1 of Acomys russatus. Taxonomy (NCBI): domain Eukaryota; kingdom Metazoa; phylum Chordata; class Mammalia; order Rodentia; family Muridae; genus Acomys; species Acomys russatus. The sequence continues at coordinate 17,171,827 of NC_067167.1, read as the reverse complement.
AACTGGATGTCTGCATGTAGATGAATCCAAACAGATCCATATTTATCACCCTGCACAAAACTCAGATTAAAGACTTCAACATTAAACCAGATACACTGAACCCAAGTGATGAGAAAAGTGGGGGATAGCCTTGTACAACTTCCTGAAGAACACCAACAGCCGAGGCACTGAGATCAACAATTAATAAATGGGGCCTCAAGAAACTGGAAAGCTTCTGCAAGGCAAAGGACACTGTCAATAGGACAAAACAGCAGCCTACAGAATGGAAAAAGATTTTCATGAATTCCACCACTGACATAGGACTAACATCCAAAACATATTAAAACAAACAAACAAACAAACTCAAGAAAAACTAGACACCAACAAACCAAATAATCCAATTAAGAGTGGGCTATAGATCTAAACAGAATTTTCAACACAGAAAACTCAAATAGCTGAGAAACACTTAAAGAAACATTCAATCCAGCACTCGGGAAGCAGAGGCAGGCGGATCGCTGTGAGTTCAAGGCCAGCTTGGTCTACAAAGTGAGTCGAGGACAGCCAAGGCTACACAGAGAAACCCTGTGTCAAAACACAAAACAAAACAACAACAACAACAAAATGTTCAACATTCTCTTAGCTATCAGGGAAATGAAAATCAAACTACTTTGAGATTCTATCTTACACTTGTCAGAATGGCTAAGATCAACAGTGCAAGTGACAGTTCATGATGGCAAAGATGTGGACGAAGGGGCACATTCCTTTAATGCTGGTGGGAGTGCAAACTTGTACAGAGCCTATGGAAATCAGTATGGCAGCTCCTCAGATAATTGGGAATCAATCAACCTCAAGACCCAGTTATACCACTCTTGGGCATATCTCCAAGGGACGATCCACCCTACTACAAGGACACTTGCTCAACCATATTCATAGTGGCTTTATTTGTAATAGCCAGAAACTGGAAACAACCTAGAGGTCTCCACAACCAAAGAGTGGATGAAGAAAATGTGGTACATTTACACAATGGAGTATTACTCAACTGTTAAAAAAAATGACATCATGAGATTTAAAGGCAAATGGGTGAAATTAGAAAAAAATCATCCAGAAAGACAAATATGATCAGTGCCTTGTCCAGTGGTCACCAGAGAGGCTTCCTCCAGCCGCAGAGGGGAGCGGGCACATAGAGCCACAGCCTGACATTATGCAGACAGAGTCTAAACTGGAGGTCTCCACCAGGTCCCTCCCCTTGGAGCTCAGGGAACTTCATGGAAGAGGGGAAGAAATGATTGTAGGAGTCAGAGGGGATAGAGGACACCAGGAGAACAAGGCCCACTGAATCAAGTAAGGACTCATATGGGCTCACAGAGACTCAAGTGGCAAGCACGGGGCTTGCACGGGTCTGCACCAGGTCTTCTACATATATGTTACGGCTGCTAGGCTGGTGGTTTTGTGGGACTTCTACCAGTGGGAACAGATGACTGATTTCTTTTGCCTCATCTTAGGACTCTTTTTCTCCCGTTGGGCTGCCTTGATATGAAGGCTTTCGCCTTGCCTTATTGTGTCCTGTTTTGTCATGTTCGGTTGTTGTGTTTTGGAGAACTGCTCCTTTCTGAAGGGAAACAGAGGGGGAGTGGAGCTGGGGAAAGTGGGGGTGGGGAAGGGGGACGGGAACTGTGGTCTGGATGTATTGTATGAGCAAAGGATCTTTTTTCAATTTTAAAAGTAAGTGGGAAAAAAAAAAGTCTTCGTTTAAAATCAGGTAGAATTAGGTTTCCCTAATTATTACTTATAGGAGTAGAATATGGGACTGCCCTTTCCTTGTCTATTATGGTCTCAAATTCTGTGTTTTTATGTCGTGTGTATGTGTTTGTGTTTCTTTTTACTTCCGGTTTCTTTGGATTTTTTCCCCCTGTTTGTTTTAAAGGGACGGGGTGGGAGGATATATAGAGGAGATGGGGAAAGGAAAACCATGATCAGAATAGATTGTATGAAAAATATTATTTTCAATAGAATTAAAAAAAGAAGGTGGGACCACAAGCACACTAAAGTGTGTTATTTTCACCTGTAGTGCTGGGGAGCAAACTTAGGGCATTATGTATGTATGCTAGACAGATGCTCTACTGACCAAGCTACACCCCCAGCTTGATTTACCTGTTTATTAATACTGACAGCACCAAATGATGAGACAGGGAAACAGATGGTTTAAATCCTATATAAAAAAAATGGAAGAGCCGGGCATGGTGGCGCATGCCTTTAATCCCAGCACTTGGAAGGTGTGTGTGGGAAGCCAGCCTGGTCTACAAAAGCGAGTCCAGGACAGGCAGAACTGTTACACAGAGAAAACCTGTCTTGAAAAACCTAAAAAAAAAAAAAAAGAAAGAAAAAAAAAAAAGAAAAAACAAAAAAGAAAAGAGAAAAAAAAGAGAAGAAAATGGAGGAACTACTGACTGTCTTTTGAGGACTGAACCCTGGGGCCTTGTGCATGCTAAGAATGGATTCTATCAGCCAACAATACCTGCAGACTTATGAAAACAAAAAACAGAAAACAAAACTGTAAATGTTTACTGGAGCAGCAAAAACAAATAAACCAAAAAACAAACAAACAAACAAACAAACAAACCCACAACAACCCAATTCAGAAAACAGAAAACATTTCTTTAAAAATACCTCTGTGTGTGTGTGTGTATGTGTGTGTGTGTGTGTGTGTATGTGTGTGTGTGTGTGTGTGTGTGTGTTTGTGAGAGGTGTGGGGGGAGAGGGAGGAAGGGCAGGGAAGAGAGAGACGTATGTATACCTTCATGTATGTGTGCAAGGATATGCAGAGACCAGAGGTTAATGTGGAGTGTCTTCTTCTATTGCCCTCCACGTTTTTCTTTTTATTATTGTGCATGTGACATGTGCATACGAGGATGGGTGTGTGCCATGGTGTGCATGTGACATGTGCATACGAGGATGGGTGTGCGCCATGGTGTGCATGTGACATGTGCATACGAGGATGGGTGTGCGCCATGGTGTGCATGTGACACGTGCATACGAGGATGGGTGTGTGCCATGGTGTGCATGTGACACGTGCATACGAGGATGGGTGTGTGCCATGGTGTGCATGTGACACGTGCATACGAGGATGGGTGTGCGCCATGGTGTGCATGTGACACGTGCATACGAGGATGGGTGTGTGCCATGGTGTGCATGTGACACGTGCATACGAGGATGGGTGTGTGCCATGGTGTGCCTGTGACACGTGCATACGAGGATGGGTGTGTGCCATGGTGTGCATGTGACACGTGCATACGAGGATGGGTGTTTGCCATGGTGTGCATGTGACACGTGCATACGAGGATGAGTGTGTGCCATGGTGTGCCTGTGACACGTGCACACGAGGATGGGTGTGTGCCATGGTGTGCATGTGACACGTGCATACGAGGATGGGTGTGTGCCATGGTGTGCATGTGACACGTGCATACGAGGATGGGTGTGCGCCATGGTGTGCATGTGACACGTGCATACGAGGATGGGTGTGCGCCATGGTGTGCATGTGACACGTGCATACGAGGATGAGTGTGTGCCATGGTGTGCATGTGACACGTGCACACGAGGATGGGTGTGTGCCATGGTGTGCATGTGACACGTGCACACGAGGATGGGTGTGCGCCATGTGTGCATGTGACACGTGCATACGAGGATGGGTGTGTGCCATGGTGTGCATGTGACACGTGCATACGAGGATGTGTGTGTGCCATGGTGTGCATGTGACATGTGCATACGAGGATGGGTGTGTGCCATGGTGTGCATGTGATACGTGCATACGTGTACGAGTGTGTGCCATGGTGTGCATGTGACACGTGCATACGAGGATGGGTGTGTGCCATGGTGTGCATGTGACACGTGCATACGTGTACGAGTGTGTGCCATGGTGTGCATGTGACACGTGCATACGAGGATGGGTGTGTGCCATGGTGTGCATGTGACATGTGCATACGAGGATGGGTGTGTGCCATGGTGTGTATGTGACACGTGCATACGAGGATGGGTGTGTGCCATGGTGTGCATGTGATACGTGCATACGAGGATGAGTGTGTGCCATGGTGTGCATGTGACACGTGCATACGAGGATGGGTGTGTGCCATGGTGTGCATGTGACACGTGCATACGAGGATGGGTGTGTGCCATGGTGTGCATGTGACACGTGCATACGAGGATGAGTGTGTGCCATGGTGTGCATGTGACACGTGCACACGAGGATGGGTGTGTGCCATGGTGTGCATGTGACACGTGCATACGAGGATGGGTGTGTGCCATGGTGTGCATGTGACACGTGCATACGAGGATGGGTGTGCGCCATGGTGTGCATGTGACACGTGCATACGAGGATGGGTGTGTGCCATGGTGTGCATGTGACACGTGCATACGAGGATGAGTGTGTGCCATGGTATGCATGTGACACGTGCACACGAGGATGGGTGTGTGCCATGGTGTGCATGTGACACGTGCATACGAGGATGGGTGTGCGCCATGGTGTGCATGTGACACGTGCATACCAGGATGGGTGTGTGCCATGGTGTGCATGTGACACGTGCATACGAGGATGGGTGTGTGCCATGGTGTGCATGTGACATGTGCATACGAGGATGGGTGTGTGCCATGGTGTGCATGTGATACGTGCATACGTGTACGAGTGTGTGCCATGGTGTGCATGTGACACGTGCATACGAGGATGGGTGTGTGCCATGGTGTGCATGTGACACGTGCATACGTGTACGAGTGTGTGCCATGGTGTGCATGTGACACGTGCATACGAGGATGGGTGTGTGCCATGGTGTGCATGTGACACGTGCATACGAGGATGAGTGTGTGCCATGGTGTGCATGTGACACGTGCATACGAGGATGGGTGTGTGCCATGGTGTGCATGTGACACGTGCATACGAGGATGGGTGTGTGCCATGGTGTGTATGTGACACGTGCATACGAGGATGGGTGTGTGCCATGGTGTGCATGTGACATGTGCATACGAGGATGGGTGTGTGCCATGGTGTGTATGTGACACGTGCATACGAGGATGGGTGTGTGCCATGGTGTGCATGTGATACGTGGCATACGTGTACGAGTGTGTGCCATGGTGTGCATGTGACACGTGCATACGAGGATGGGTGTGTGCCATGGTGTGCATGTGACACGTGCATACGAGGATGAGTGTGTGCCATGGTGTGCATGTGACACGTGCATACGAGGATGGGTGTGTGCCATGGTGTGCATGTGACACGTGCATACGAGGATGGGTGTGTGCCATGGGTGTGTATGTGACACGTGCATACGAGGATGGGTGTGTGCCATGGTGTGCATGTGACATGTGCATACGAGGATGGGTGTGTGCCATGGTGTGTATGTGACACGTGCATACGAGGATGGGTGTGTGCCATGGTGTGCATGTGATACGTGCATACGAGGATGAGTGTGTGCCATGGTGTGCTGTGACACGTGCATACGAGGATGGGTGTGTGCCATGGTGTGCATGTGACACGTGCATACGAGGATGAGTGTGTGCCATGGTGTGCATGTGATACGTGCATACGAGGATGAGTGTGTGCCATGGTGTGCATGTGATACGTGCATACGAGGATGAGTGTGTGCCATGGTGTGCATGTGACACGTGCATACGAGGATGGGTGTTTGCCATGGTGTGCATGTGACACGTGCATACGAGGATGGGTGTGTGCCATGGTGTGCATGTGATACGTGCATACGAGGATGGGTGTGTGCCATGGTGTGCATGTGACACGTGCATACGAGGATGGGTGTGTGCCATGGTGTGCATGTGACACGTGCATACGAGGATGGGTGTGTGCCATGGTGTGCATGTGACACGTGCATACGAGGATGGGTGTGTGCCATGGTGTGCATGTGACACGTGCATACGAGGATGAGTGTGTGCCATGGTGTGCATGTGATACGTGCATACGAGGATGGGTGTGTGCCATGGTGTGCATGTGACACGTGCATACGAGGATGAGTGTGTGCCATGGTGTGCATGTGACACGTGCATACGAGGATGGGTGTGTGCCATGGTGTGCATGTGATACGTGCATACGAGGATGGGTGTGTGCCATGGTGTGCATGTGACACGTGCATACGAGGATGGGTGTGTGCCATGGTGTGCATGTGACACGTGCATACGAGGATGGGTGTGTGCCATGGTGTGCATGTGACACGTGCATACGAGGATGGGTGTGTGCCATGGTGTGCATGTGACACGTGCATACGAGGATGGGTGTGTGCCATGGTGTGCATGTGACACGTGCATACGAGGATGGGTGTTTGCCATGGTGTGCATGTGACACGTGCATACGAGGATGGGTGTGTGCCATGGTGTGCATGTGACATGTGCATACGAGGATGGGTGTGTGCCATGGTGTGCATGTGACACGTGCATACGAGGATGGGTGTGTGCCATGGTGTGCATGTGATACGTGCATACGTGTACGAGTGTGTGCCATGGTGTGCATGTGACACGTGCATACGAGGATGGGTGTGTGCCATGGTGTGCATGTGACACGTGCATACGAGGATGGGTGTGTGCCATGGTGTGCATGTGACACGTGCATACGAGGATGGGTGTGTGCCATGGTGTGCATGTGACACGTGCATACGAGGATGGGTGTGTGCCATGGTGTGCATGTGATACGTGCATACGTGTACGAGTGTGTGCCATGGTGTGCATGTGACACGTGCATACGAGGATGGGTGTGTGCCATGGTGTGCATGTGACACGTGCACACGAGGATGGGTGTGTGCCATGGTGTGCTGTGCAGGTCAGAGCAGAGCTTTCAGAAAGCAATTCTCTCCACTGTGCATCTCAGGGGTCAAACTCCACTGAGTCATCTCCCCGCTGGCTCCTCGCCTTGTTCCTGGGACAGGGTTGCTCCCTGAATCTGAAGTCACTGATACAGCAAGCCTATGGCCGGTGAGCTCCAGGGAGCTTCCGGTACCTCTCCGCATCTGTTTGATGCTCTGTTCCAGATGCTGCTGACCTGAACTTGGGTCCTCACGCTATGTGGAGCACTTAGGAACTGAGCCACCTTCCCCAGACCCACAAAACGATGAAAAGAAGCAAGTGAATGTCAAGCGCCTTAGAAACAAGGATGTAGCTGTTTTTACACAGGGATAAGTGCAAACGTTTTGGGGAGTGTAGCATTTCAGAATTGCCTGAGGTGAGTAGAGGGGGAGTGAAAACTTAGGTGAACTACTCTAATAGAACACCCGGTCCTGTGGATAAGGGGTGCTACAAAAGAAGAACACAGAACAACACAGAACGCTGGTGAGCTAGGTGTGGCGGCACCTGTCTGTCATCACAGCACATTACTAGCACCGGGAGTTCACAACCAGCTTAGGCTACGCAGCAAGACCCCGTCTCAAAAGCCAAAGTAACAGAGATCCACGCAAGAAAACAACACCCTCCAAAAGACCTCAGCACACGTTGCCAAATAGTTTTAAACTGCCTTTTAGACAAGAGAATGCTAGTGGTATGCTTTCCTTACTTGCCTTTGGCAAGTATCTCTCTAGTGCAGCTTCTAGGTCAAAATTCTAACTGTCAGAATAAAACTTAAACATTTGACTCGTCAGGAGACATGGCTTCTCCTCCGAGGTTCTGTGACTCTGGATTAGGTACTCGGGTGACTGCTGGGCTGCTGTGAACACCAGGAGCTGCGGTCTCAGCACTCACATCTGGATCTCAGCACTTACATCTGGACGCTGAGATGTGTGGGCAAGGCTAAGAATGGCACGTGCCAGAGGCGATGGAAACTTGACTTGGAGTGTGGCCTGTGACTTGGACTTTAAAAGGTCATGTGACACAGCCTGACCTGAATCCCACACGAGCAATGGCAGCTACGGAATATAATGATTTTTAGGACAGGGTCTTGCTACATTTTAAGTTGTCAAGTGACATAGTGGGTTGATTTTTTTTTAAACAAAGATTATGCTAGTTTCAGAACCCAGGAAAGATGGAGAAGATAAACAGAACATAATAATATTACAGTGACAATTCAAACTATAACTTTAAAAGAGTTTTAAAATACAGCCATGAAGCCGGGCGCGGTAGCGCATGCCTTTAATTCCAGCACTCAGGAAGGCAGAGGCAGGCGGATTTCTGAGTTCGAGGCCAGCCTGGTCTACAAAGTGAGTCTAGGACAGCCAAGGCTACACAGAGAAACCCTGTCTTGAAAACCTTCCCCCAAAAAGAAGAAAAAAAAATTGAGAGAGAGAGAGAAAACCCACCAAATTCAGAAAGAACAGTCAAAGGTTGAATTTGTTTAGTTCTCTGTCCAGAGCATTTATTTCATACAATTAAAGATATGAGGACCAATGTAAGGAAGTTCAATGGCTCCTGTCTAAAGCAGCTGCTGGTCCTGGCTTGCACGGGGGCTCTGCCTACATCTCTCTTGCTGTCCTTCCTCCAGTCTAAGTCCAGAGCAGGAAATGAAACTGAGAGCACAGAAGAATGTGTTTTATTTAGAATATGAAAGAACAACGGGCAAGAGCATTTTTGCCTCGACCCACCCTTGATTGTGGCACCAACAGTTACTTTTAAGCACGGCATTAATTATTCTCATTATCTTTTCTTTTATGGTCTGTGAATATATATATATATATATATATATATATATTTATTTATTTATTTATTTATTTATTTTTTGTGCAATGCAGATACAAGGCTTGAAGCTGGGAGGTGGTGGCAACAAGCCTTTAATCCCAGCACTCGGGAGGAAGAGGCAGAGGCCTCTGAGTTCGAAGCCAGCCTGGTCTCTAAAGTGAGTTCCAGGACAGCCAGAGCTACACAGAAAAACCCTGTCTCGAAAAACAGAAACAAACACAAATCACTTGAATTTTTTCTGTTATCTTTAGTAAAATTCTACATAACTGGTTTCTTTGATGTATTTAATTGGTATATCATGTTGCAGCAATTACTAAACCATAGTTAACATTTTCTGTGGCTATTTCAACCAAGCTGAATTTTGAAATAGCAATCTATGTCTATAGTTTTTGGCTTATGATACACTTATTTTCTGTCCATTATTTTAAGTTGAAGTACAGACACTTACTTCATAGTTTTAAGTGTTTTCCTAAGAAATGTAGAAAAGTTTATAATCTATTGTAAATCATTCTAAAGTGTTCCAGAACTGCTATGGATTGCTATGTCCACTCAGTTATTTTGCACAAGCCTTTCTTTCTTTCTTTCTTTTTTTTCTTTAAAGATTTGTTTATTTATTATGTATACAGTGCACATCAGATCACATTATAGATGGTTTTGAGCCACCATGTGGTTGCTGGGAATTGAACTCAGGACCTCTGGAAGAGCAGTCAGTGCTCTTAACCTCTGAGCCATCTCTCCAGCACAGGCCTTTCTAACAGCATTCACAACTGGCAGAGCAAAGATCCAAGTAGGGGGTCAATTGTGGTGTTAATGAGGTCTCAGTGGGGGGCCACACCCACAGCTCTGTTCAGCACATTAATTTGAATAATAAATCAATTATTTGAGAGTTATTTCTTAGGCTTTGTATGTATATATGTATGTATGCAAGTATATATGTTTTTAATGGTCTACCTGTTTTGCTTGCATTATGAGTGTGTTCAGAGGCTGAGGAGAGGGGCAGTGGTGGAGCGCTTGCCTAGCATACGTAGGGCCATATACGTAGTGTGTACATAGACTTTTATCCCCAGCACCATTGCAAGATGTATTTAGGAGAACAAACTGAATTTCAAATGCTCCTTTTCCAAAATGGTTTTTAAAAGCACTAACAGCTAAAAACCTAACACTAAAATGCATCATGTGCACCCTCAGACAATAATGCTGTAGGGGAGAAAGGTAACTCACACATTCATCGTATTTATCTTAAACATTTCTAACATAAGAGCAAAATGTCTGGGTCTCAGATACCAATTTATGCTAAGAGAGTAGCAGTATATTCAGTTCACGATGGGTGTCCATGCTTAATGAAAGCAAAAGCAACGGCTTCTGAAATCTAACCAACTAACTGCGCTATCATGACTGACCGACAGCAAGCTGGCCCACTGTCTTCGATAGCAGGGCGAGCATGTTTTGGTTTCAGTCCCAAAATTCTACCAGGGGTACCTTTAACTTTAAAAGTTGGCAGGCAAATTTTGATGGTTGAAAAGAAGATCAAAGTCGAACAGTAACATAACATTAAAAAAATAATAATAAATAAAGATACCCTGAAAACTACATGTGACTCGCTGAGAAGTGGCCCCTCTTTCTCCATGTAGCCCGACTCGCCAGCAGTTAGATGCATGTTTCCTTCCATGCCCTCTATGGAGCTCTGACAGGAGGCTGCGCTTTCTCCGGGAGGCAACGCTTTGGCAAGAGTGTCAAATGCCCTATAGGGAGACATCAGAGGCTATGAGCATGACCAATCCCCATCAATAAAATGAAATTCTTATACAAAATTCTGGAGTTATGATTCAAGTCAAAGGGCTGTGGGACTAGCTCAGTAGGAGACCAGAGACCGCCTGCCAGGTAGGCATTAGGCCCCAGGTTCCATACCTAGGACTGTGGAGAGGGAGGGTTAAGCCTGAAAAGTCTTTTGCAAATAGGGCAGGGGTGCGGCTCAGTGGTAGAAGGTTTGTGTAGTGTACAGGAGGCCCTGGACCCCCACCTCCAGTGCCAGCGTCTGGGAGAGGTACTCACAGGCACCACAACAACAACTAGCCAGGCTTCAGAAACCAGAGCTTTCTTGTATGACACTGCTGCGTTGCAGTGACCTCTGTGACTATCCACATCACAAAATCAACACATTGAACTTAGTGGGTGCAGTTTGAAGTATTGCATATTACCATAGTACCAATCTCTCTACTTGTAGAGAAAGTTATTCATGTCAGAGTTCAGCAGTTGTTTTATGCTATGCACTTACTGCTCATGAAACTCAGGAGAAGGGCTCAGCAAGGTTGCACTAAAGGCAGATTTTCGGTTAACCCTTACGATGCCTTACGTTTTCTAAGTCTTATAGAAATACTGTTTTCAGGAACTTTTATAGATAAACTTTAATGCAAAAACATTTTGCTCAATTGAAAGGAAACCTGGAGAGATGGCACCAAACAGCCCTTACCTTGAGACATCACTATTGGTCTGGCCATCGTGATGAAATGCACAGAAGGGCGCATCACCATTGCGCAAGCTCTCCACTACAGGCATATCGCTACCACTGGGAGATAGGGCCTTGGCTTTGCCGAGATTTGCTAATGACGTGACCACACTGGCCAGTGTGCTTAAGTCTCCCTGGTGTGATTCAGCCTTTAAGAAAAAAGAAAAAAAGCACTAATGTTTTGCAAAGTGGGAATATCAAATCCAAGTATCAAATTCTAGGTTATGAAATACTAAAATAAAAGCATATTAATAAATCGCCACGTGTGGTGGCGCACGCCTTTAATCCCAGCACTTGGGAGGCAGAAGCAGAGGCAGGGGCAGCTGGATCACTGTGAGTTCAAGGCCAGCTTGGTCTACAAAGTGAGTCCAAGACAGCCAAGGCTACACACACACACACACACACACACACACACACACACACAGAGAGAGAGAGAGAGAGAGAGAGAGAGACAGACAGACAGACAGAGAGAGACAGAGACACAGAGAGAGACAGAGAGAGAAAGAGAGACAGAGGAGACAGAGAGAAAAAGAGACAGAGAAAAAAAAAAAGAACCAAAGTCTCTCCAATGCTGTAACTGAAGCCACTGCCCAGGAAAAGCAGGGAAATTCTTCACAGTCTTTGGCTCTTTCAACTGTCAAAGCAATGAGTTGACTGACACTCAGTAACTTCTCATAATGACACATGAGCTTTTGGATATATTTCCAAGTCAAAGGCTTTTATATATGCAACACTTTGATGTATGAGATCCTTTTGGGGTTGGGGAGATCCACCGGTGGTTAAAGTGCTTGGCATTACATTTTAGGAGCTGGGATTAAACCAAGAACCTCACATAAGCATATATTCTTCCACTGAACAATGCGCTAGGACTTTGGGGTTGTGAGTGCTGCAGAGGCAGAGTCCAATACAGGTGGGAGAAAGTCTTATCCCAGGAACCTCCTATCTTTTTAGGGCTAGCAGACAGAACACTCACATCCATAAATAAAATCTTTTAAAAGAGAAAACAGGAATTGTTGCTCTATAGCATGGGGATTAAAGGTTCAAACTTTAGGAGAATGGGGTTGGGGGGGATTAGGGCGGTGGGTGTGAGAGGGTGAGGGGGGGTTGGGGGGTGGGTGTGAGAGGGGGTGGGGGGTTAAGGGGTGTGTGTGAGAGGGGGGTGAGGAGCATGGTTAGGGGGTGGGTGTGAGAGGGAGTGAGGGGAGGTTAGGGGGTGGGTGTGAGAGGGAGTGAGGGGGGGTGGTTAGGGGGTAGGTGTGAGGGGGAGTGAAGGGGGGCGGTTAGGGGGTGGGTGTGAGAGGGGGTAGGGGGGGTTAGGGGGTGGGTGTGAGAGGGCGTGAGGGGGGGGTAGGGGGTGGGTGTGAGAGGGAATGAGGGAGGAGTTAGGGGGAGGGAGTGAGGGGGGTTAGGGGGTGGGTGTGAGAGGGGGTGAGGGGGGGCTAGGGGTGGGTGTGAGAGGGGGTGAGGGGGGGTTAGGGGGTGGGTGTGAGAGGGAGTGAGGGGGTGGTTAGGGGGTGGGTGTGAGGGGGGTGGGTGGGGTTAGGGGGTGGGTGTGAGAGGGGGTGAGGGGGTGGTTAGGGGGGGGGTGTGAGGGGGGTAGGCACTTTAAATTGTGCTACATACCTTATCTGGTGTCATCAGCATATCTGATTCTGTTTTTATTCCTGACTGGTGAATATTCACGAACATTCCTGAATCCAACAGTCCAGATGACCTGTCACAAATGAAGGACAACTTTTAGCCTTACTAGATCTGGGAGGAGAAGCAAATGACTGGCTACTTAATGTCAGCGGTAGGGCACCTGGCGGTCTCGCTGTCCGTTACAAAGGTTGGCATGGCGGCCAGAGGGCTTCGTAGGTCTTTGCGGATGTAGATTTTTTCTGTTGAAGCTGCACAGTTAGAAGATTTTTCTCTGGATATTTCTATGGGTTTTCTCTCACACTGAACAGCTATAAAAACATGATAGATAATTACACAATGCAGACGCTATGGAGCTTTTAAAATCTAAATGTCTTATCGCCAACATGGCTAAGAGACACTGCTTCTGGCTGGATTTCAAAGCGACCATCAATCTTTTCAGAGTCTGCACATCAACAATGTCACTCGCTATTTGTAAAACTGGTCAACTGACGTCTTATTCTCACTTCTTTCTATTTCAGCACTCCCATGGTAGAAAAACAGAACTCTTTTTTTTTTTTTTTTTTTTCGGTTTTTCGAGACAGGGTTTCTCTGTGTAGCCTTGGCTGTCCTGGACTCACTTTGTAGACCAAGCTGGCCTCAAACTCACAGCAATCCGCCTGCCTCTGCCTCCCAAGTGCCGGCATTAAAGGCGTGCGCCACGATACCCAGTGGAAAACAGGACTCTTAAGAAGCCTCACTATTGAGAAGAAAGACTGAGGCGAGACGTCCCTTACATGCACAGTTAAAGAAAAAGACACTTGACCAATTGAAGATCATACTAATAAAGAGGGTCTAGTGGAGCCTTTCTAGTTAAGAAATAAATATGCATGTATTACACATATGTTCATCTATACAACATGAAGGATCTGTAAGAATTTTGTAAAAACTACAGAGGCAGCAAGGCATTTGTTAAATGTACAGTTTCCTTTGAGGTAGAGGGAACAGCAAACTGTCAGAACTCAAAACTAAGCGCAGCCACCTATTAGATGTCTGGCCTTGAGTTGCCAACCTTTGTCTGTTAAGGTCCTGACAGTACAGGCGGCCGCAGAGAACTGCCCCGAGACTGCGCAGACCCACACACAAGGAACAGCTTTGGGCACAGATGGTGCAGTTAGTTTGTATTAGCTGCTGTTACAAAGATCACATTCTGAGGATCAGTTACAAAGCACGCTGGCAGCTAGCTGCTTTAATGACACACAGTTTTTAATTTTATAATGTAACATTAACAATACTACAGAGAGTTTAGGAAAGACAATAAAATCACTAAAAAGTTCTATCACGCACATTAAGATTTTTAAATTCCGATACAACTTACAAAAATCATTTGGGTGCTAAGTGCCTGCTGGAAATGCGTGCTTGTCACAGGAGTAATCAAAAAATATTTGTTTATTAAATAATAAATACATATGTACATATTCTATTTTTAGTTGGACTATGTCACAGCTTGAACAAGAATGCTGGAGGAAGTGTGCTGATGTGAGTGAAATCTGAGGGCTTATACCCTCACTCCACTTTCTCCACGGGGCTAAAATGGGATCAGCCTGCTCCCTGCTTCTGTTGGCTCACTATGCCTTCACCGCTCTCTGCAACCATAAACCCAAATAAGCTTTTTCTCCCCTCAGCTCCTTTAGTCATGACATTGAATCACAGCTACAGAAAAGTAACTAAGTAACTAGGCACTATACTTGAGCTACTTAGATTTGCTAACTTGTCTCCGCTTTCCAAATCTGCTGCATTCTTACAAACCTTAACCCTTTAAAGCAAGTACGTACAGTCTTGTTTCATTCCAAAGGCGATGCACCGCTGCAGCCTGCAGTATTGGCAGCGGTTCCGGTGGTGCTTGTTAATAATGCAGTCTTTCGATCCTCGACATGAATATACTAAGTTTTTCCGGATGCTTCTTTTAAAAAATCCTTTGCAGCCTTCGCAAGTTATCGCTCCATAATGACGTCCTGAGGATGACGTGTTTAAGAAAACACAAAATGTGCTATAGGTTAGAAGTGAAACAAATTCACCTTTTTCTATTAAAACGACAATATATAAGATGAAATTGTGATTTTGAGATTCTGACACATTTTCTAAGGATTTATTTAAGTAGAGATTCAAACAGACATATCCTGTGGTTAAGTTTAATAATACGGTTTTAAATTTTATAATGTAAGCTGGGTGTGGTGGCACATGCCTTTAATTTCAGCACTCAGGAGGCAGAGGCAGGCGGATGGCTGTGAGTTCAAAGCCAGCCTGGTCTACAAAGTGAGTCTAGGAAAAAAAAAATTATAATGTAACATTAAAAGTGTTAAGGAACTTAGGAAAGAAAACAAGATCATCATCAAAAATTCTATTATGCACATTAAAAATTTTAATTCTGAGAAATCCTACAAAATATAGTTTAGTCATATATCATATAGCAGTGTTTTGTTTTTATTTCCTCTTGCTCAGAATTAAATACACCACCTTATACATGCTAGGCAAGCATTCTAGCACCAACCTGTGTCCTTTGGGTATAAGAGATACCTTGGTATTAACTCTATGCTCCAGAAAAATTTAATAATCTTTCTTTGTGAGTTTTCCACTTCTTCTTCCTTTTTTTTTTTTTTTTTTTTTTAGACAAAGTTCTCTGTGTAACAGTCCTGGCTACCTATCATGGACTCACTTTTGTAGACCAGGTTGGCCTAGAACTCACAGCAACCCACTGGTCATTGCCTCCCAAGTGCTGGGATTAAAGGCGTGTACCACAACACCCGGCTTAAAACTTCTTAATAAAGCTGTGGCTAAGAGTCCAGGATGGGGTGGCGAGGCGTGGTGGCGCACGTCTTCAATCCCAGCACTCGGGAGGCAGAGGCAGGCGGATCGCTGTGAGTTCGAGGCCAGCCTGGACTACAAAGTGAGTCCAGGATGGCCAAGGCTACACAGAGAAACCCTGTCTCGAAAAAACCAAAAAAAAAAAAAAAAAGAGTCCAGGATGGATTCCCAGCACTCACCTACAGCTATCACCTGTAATTCTAGTTCCAGGGGATTTGACACCCTCTTCTAGCCTCCACGGGTGTCAGGCCTGCACAGGCAGGCACACACAGACACACGCACGCACATACCACACAGACACAGCCAGGTAAGCTTCTTATACACATATTACATTTTGGTTAGCTTGTTATTTCACCAGCCACTTGTTTAGTATAATAGTAACAAATTACACATACTCAGGGAAAAGTGCTCAGGGAGGTTTTTGTAACGAAATTTAAAAAAAAAAAAAAAAAAATTAGCAAACATAATGTGGGCCCACTGACATCTGTGCTTACATGTGACCGGGCATGAGTATGTATTTCTGACAGGACACAAGCTATGGTCAGAACCAAGATGGCTTATCTCTGAGCACTGATAACTGACTCTGAGCACATCTCACCCGAGTCTTCGAGTCGCACTTCCCCAGCGGACCCCATCCAACCACAGCAGCTAAGCAGGGGTGGGCTTGGTTTACTCTGACTTCCTAAAGCTGGGGTGGGGGAAGTGTGTTAACGGCACATTAACAATACGTCGTATTACTAAAGGCCACGATTCCTTTGGCAAATTTAATTTTTACATTTAAAACTTTTCTATGTATTTACTTACGAACAGTGAAATGAAAACAAACATCTTATAACATTATAAATCAAAGCAAATGGCACTGAAGAAACAAATGAAACAAAACAGAGAAAATGAAGTTTTATAAAGCCACAAATACGAAGCATAAAACAACACTTTCTATTCATTTTTCAACTTTAGAGGGAACACAGTAGAGTAGCACTTCATTTAACAGTATAACACATGCAGAATTCTTTTAATCATACCTGATGCTTTGTCTCCGCATACTACACAAAGATCAAAAACCTTATTTGGTCCCTGGTCAGGAGAATTTTCTGTTAAGAGCTTTTAAAAGAAGGAAGATGCATTATCAGTCAGCAGCACTGTCACAGGGTCCAACAGAGGAAGACTGCAGAGCCAGGGTACCCTTTTACCAGACAGAAGTTCCTATTACAGCGGGCAGATCTTTTTTTTTTTTTTTAAATTTATTTTTTTATTTTTTTTACGGCGGGCAGATCTTAAGAGTAGCTCAACCCCTACCCAGATCTAGCCAATGGTCAGAACATTCTCCACAGTTGAGTGGAGAGTGGGATATAACTTTCTCACGTACTCTGGTGCCTCACATTTGACCATATCCCCTAGAGGGGGAGGCCTGGTGGCACTCAGAGGAAGGACAGCAGGTTACCAAGAAGAGACTTGATACCCTATGAGCATATACAGGGGGAGGTAATCCCCCTCAGGAACAGTCATAGGGGAGGGGAATAATGGGAAAATGGGGGGAGGGAAGAATGGGAGGATACAAGGGATGGGATAACCATTGAGATGTAACAAGAATAAATTAATTAAAAAAAAAAAAAAAAAAAAAGAGTAGCTCAACCGCTAGCTCCTTTCACACGTAGGCAAAAACTTCAGTGATACACAGGGCAGACACTTTGAGTGTCCTTTCACTTGTTCCACAGCAGTGGCAACAATTCCATTGAGAAACCAAAATGAATGGGCCCTGGGGACAGTACCTTTGATCCTAGTACTGTGGGGATTGGGTGGGGAAGGCTGTGGGTGGGGAGGGGGAGGAGTCTTTGTGAATTCAAGGCCAGTCTGGTCTACTTAGTTCCAGTCCAGCCATGGATATGTAATGAGACTCTTTCTTGAACCCAGAACACCAAAACCCAACTGGTGGTGGTGACTCAGTGGTTTAGAGCACTTGCTGCTCTCGCAGAGGACATGGGTTCGGTTCCCAGCACCCACATCAGGGAGTTCACAACCAATTTGAAAGTCTAGTTCCAGGGACTGAGGTGAGGCCTTCCTTCCTCTGGCCTCCCCAGGCACCGACATACATGTTCCACATGCAGATATCCTCAAGCGCGGACATACATACAAATTGTTAAAAAGTTCAACACACAGATACACGGGATGTTTTTAAATGTAAGCCACTCATACACACTGATAGTATCAGATGAAATATGTCTAATTCTTCCAAAAGTTCTAAGACCTTTCATGACATGTGTCTTTGTGACAAATGGACCAGCATGACAAACGTGTAAAATAAAGCTGGGCATGGTCATGCACGGCTGCTGTGCAGAGCCCTTGGGAGGCTACGGAACAAGGATCTTTGATTTCAGAGCAGCCCGGGCTACAAAGTGAGACCCTGTGTCGAATGAAAGAGCCCTGCTGCCTCCAAACCCCAATACGATAGCATAAAAAGATAGCTGTGGATTTTCTTTTAAAGAAAGGGAGTTATAAATAAATGTTATGCAATTAATTATAGTTATACAAATATGACTGCTACGCAAAGACACTACATAATTGGCCATTAGTGAGACTAGGTGAGGTGCCTAGGAGCCTTGGGGGAACTACTAAGCCTGTTACATTGTATCAACAGCTCATCACTAGGTACAGCTATCAGGATGCAAGCAAAGCGTTCTAGTTTCTTCTTTCAGATCTACTTTTCTATCAATCTTTATTAACTGTTTCCCTGTATAAGAGAAAAGACTTTTTTTTTTTTTTAAACGATGATTTACCTGGAGGTGTGATGCAGACAGATCAGGAGTGGTGAAAAACAACTGATTGACACCTGCTGCATCTGGAGTTGTGAGGAAAACTTTTCCTGGGGTGGAGCCCTCATGATCTGCCAGGATGAACTGCTTGCTCTGTGTGCTATGGTCAAGCGCTGTCACGATCTGGATTTTCTGTCCCGTCTGCTGATCTGTAACAATCTAATACAACCATGACACATTAATAATCCAACTCAATCTTGTCTGTTTGCTTTCTGAGACAGGTCTGGCTATGCAGCCAAACTGGCCTTGAACCCATGACTGGCTGCCTCTGCCTCTACCCCCTGAGGACTAGAGAACAGAGATGTGCTACCATAACTGGCTTTTATTTTCTTTAATGAATTCATTTTACTGTGAAAACAAAGCCGGAAAAGGTTATATACCTTTTAAATGGCAATTCTACTTCTAATGAAATTCTGATCTGCGTAAGCACGTGTGAACTTTGTAAATAAAGGCACAATGGCAAGATTATTTGACCTCACTATTCTGATTTCGTCCTTCTTTCACTTTGCACTTAGACCAGCAGTTCTCAACCTGTGGGTCTCGACCCCTTTGGGGGTTGAACGACCCTTTCACTGGGGTCACCTAAGACCATCGAAAACACAGATATTTGCATTGTAGCTCATAACAGTAACAAACTTACAGTTGTGAGGTAGTAATGAAAACAATGCTATGGTTGAGGGGTCTCCACAGCACGAGGAACTGTGCTAAGGGCCGCAGCACTGGGAAGGCTGAGAAGCACCGACTTAGACCAACAGATGTTCTGGGGTCCTTCAGTACATCAGTGAAAGGCACGAAATTTTTGCCCTCATAAAACTTCCACATTAGTGGGGAAAGACAGGCAATTAATCAATACTGTAGCTATCCTGAGTGCTGAGGAAGAAAGTTGAAAGAGATGAAAGGAGTATGAAGAGAGAAACTCGTTTTAATGAGTGATACATGTATGTGTGTACACACATATCGTATACACAAACACCTGAGTGAAACACAGGCAGCATCAGAACTGTAAAGCATCCCAGATACAGAAAATCGAACATACAAGGTGGTCCAGAGGACTTGGGGAATATGTCTTACACATCTGAGGCACAAATCACAGCAAGACAGCCTTGTGAATGACAGCAGACAGCAGAACACAGGTTATAGCGGGCAATGGACATGTGAGCAACAGCTGGGGGCAGATAGCGTGGAGCTTCAGAGGACCCGCAGAGTCTAGATTTCCCATTGTGCAAAACAGCGGCGGCACACCTTGGGCCAGTGGTGTTCAACCTTCCCAACACTGCGACCCTTTAGTATGGCTCCTCACGCTGTGGTGACTCCTGGCCATAAAGTTGTTTTGGTTGCTACTTCATAGCTGTAGTTTTGCCACAGTTATGAATTATAATGTAAACATCTGCTGTGTGACCCCTCCCCCCACAAAGGGGCCATGGTCCACAGGTTGAGAACCACTGCTTTAGGGACTGGGAGGAGGGGAGTGGCTGATCTCACTTTGGAAGACTTGACATGTTTAAGAGTAAAATTAAGGGACAGACAGGAAACCGTTGACACTGTCAGGGTGTGCCTGCATATATAAACAGTGACAGCTCTGTGGTGAAAGTGAAAAAAGGATTAGCCTGGATTAGGTAAACACTTCGCATGGGGGTGCTGGTGGCTAGGAGGTTAGTCAACCAGGGTTACAAAACACTGGCCTGGGCAGTGAGGACAGCAGTGACCTCTGCTACTACAGGACCGGGCAGTCTATAGCAGAATAAACTCATGAATGGGAGAATCATCTCAACAATGCCATTTTCTGTTACAAATCAAGTATTTCCTAAAATATGCTTCATTAAACTGATTTAATCTGTGACCCAACTTTCAGACTTGTTTCAGTTTGGTTTTTTTTTTTTTTCCTACTTCTACTTTTCTGAAATCACTTTGTGTACAAAATTTGAGAGTAGGTTCTGAAATGGATAATGAAGGTTTGAACTCTTTGATGAACGTTATTTCTACCATGTCCTATTTTTCTAGGTAGTTTTGTTTTGTTTTGTTTAAGTTCTCAATAATATTTTCCATAGAGTATTTCCACTAATCGGTGGCTCTAACTTCAATAGTTTTCAACAGCCTACAGGATTTGGCTGTGAGCCAGTTCATTTGTAACAGATGCTACCTTGTGTCTTAGGTAGGGTATCAGCTGCTGTGAGAAAACATCACAGCAAAAGCAACCTGGAGAGGAAAGCGTTTATTGCGGTTTATATTTCCACATCACTGCCTGTCGTTGAAGGAAGTCAGGGCAGAAACTCAAACAGGGCAGGAGCCTGGAGGTAGGAACGGATGCAGAGGCCATGGAGGAGCCTACTGGCTTGCTCCTCGTGGCATGCTCAGCCTGCCTGCCATTTTATAGCACCTAGAACCATCAGGCCCAGGTGAGAGCACCCCGCCCCCCCATATCAGTCATCAGTCAAAAATCCACGGGCTTACCCACAGGCCAATTTGGTGGGGACATTTTCTCAAATAAGGTTCCCTCTTCCAAAATGATTCTAGCTTAAGTCAAGGTGACATAACACTAGTCAGCACACCATGTTTAAGTTGCTTTTTGTCCTATTTCAGATTGCTTCTTTCAACAATACTCATCATGATTAAAAGGCTAATATTCACTTAGCTTTTAGAAAGGAGAATTGGGTACATTCGTGATCTAACTGTCTCTGGGTTGAAACATTGGATCAGTAAAAGGGCATTTACTACAGTGTAACAGAATAATTGAAAGGAAAGACAATACAATAACTTGGTCTTCGATGGAGAAGAACTGTAATTAGGTAAGCAACTCTCAGGTCTCTCTGGAAGACACTACACTCAAAAAGTCAGGAGCCAGGTATCATGTCAAACTTGACATTGTAGGGTAAAAGAGCCAAGAAAAGAATACCCTGACCCTCACTTGACCCCAGGTCAGAGTCCAGGGCCAAGCGGAGAAATAAAGAAACAAACAAAAACCAAACACAACAACAACAAAAACCCCACCAATCCCTGAGCACAAAGCCCCACCAATCTCTGAGCTTCAAGATCAGGTCACAGAATCCTACCAATCCCTGAGCTTGCCCTAGGATCAGGCCACAGAATCCTACCAATCCCAAACTACCCTGGAAAGCTCGACTCCCAAGAAACCCTATATAAAGCCTGCCTTCTGCTCACTTCTCTGCGCTGGGTTCTCCATTTCTTTATAACATAACTCCTGAGTCATGCTGCAGCTAACTTTGTGTATAACATAACTCCAGATTGCACGCTCCAGCTAACTTTTGCAAAGCTACCAGTCATGTTTTGGTCTGGTGTCAATTACCAGTTTCCATAATTCAAAATGCTATTAAGACATTCCATTTCTTTCCATAGTACCTTTGTGAGATTGGGTTTTGGGGGAGCTTTGAAGAAACAGATATTTTGTCTTATGAAGTCAAGAACATTTTTATCTTTTTCTTAAAATGAATCATTTTGTCCACATTTTCTATACCTAGTCTGCCTTGAACTTAAGATCCTCCTGCCTCCGCCTCCTGAGTTTTGGGATTACAGGCACGTGCCAGTGACCTGGCAAGTCAGTAATTTTCTTTTCTTTTTCTTTTACGTACATTGGTGTTTTGCCCGCATGTATGTCTGAATGTGTCAGTGCTCCTGGAACAGGAGTTATAGACAGTTGTGAGCTGCCATGTGGGTGCTGGGAATTGAACCAGGGGCCATCTGGAAGAACAGTCAGAGTTCTTAACCGCTGAGCCATCTCTCCAGCCCCAGTTTTTTTTTTTTGTTTTGTTTTGTTTTTGTTTTTTGTTTTTGTTATAGGTACTAATATCCTGAGGAAGCTTTAATTTATTTTTTTATTTCACTATCAGCTATTACTATTAACATAAGATTTACTTATTTGCGGTACTGGAATCTTATCAACCATGCTGATATGATACAACATGATTGAACTATGGGGATATTTTCTTTGTGCTTTGTTTTGTTTTGTTTTTCAAGACAGGGTTTCCCTGTGTAGCCCTGACTGTCCTGGACTCGCTTTGTAGACCAGGCTGGCCTCAAACTCACAACGATCCACCTGCCTCTGCCTCCTAAGTTCTAGGATTAAAGGCTGCAGCACCACACCTGGCTTGCTTTGTGCTTTTAACATAAACTATCCTAGCTATTATTATCTTATTATCGTGTGTGTGTGTGTGTGTGTGTGTGTGTGTGTGTGACATCCATGGGGGAGGGGATGTAGGGGCGCGCACGTGCATATGAGAGAGACACTGCACATACATGGAGGTCTGAGGACAATCCTGTGGACTTGTTTCTCTCCTTCCGCCTTTCTGTGGGTTCCAGGGTTTGAACTCATGTCTCCGGGTTTGCTCGGCAAGTACCTCTACTTGCTAAGCTATCTCAAGGTCTGATCCCAGTTATTCATAAAGACAACGGTTGCCACAATTAGCCACGCTCTGGTTATCATCAGACCTTAAGGCACATGCCTTTAATCTCAGCACTCCAGAGGCAGAGTCAGGTGGGTCTCTGCGAGTTCAAGGCCAGCCTGATGTACAGAGAGAGTTCCAGGACAGCCAGGGCTACAAAGGAACCCTGAATCAAGAAACCAAAACCAAAAACATGTCAGATGTGGCCAAAATTAGCAATATCTATGAGAATAATACCATTAAAAACTCTGGATAAAGCCCTAAAATCATCTGCCATGTTATTGTTGCTTTTTGCTAGAAATAGGATATAGTAACTTAAGACTGGTCTCAGATTTCCTAACCTCTAAAATATTTCTCTGATCAGCCCTCCTCTTCCTCCTCTTTATTAGCGTTTCACAGCACAATTTACATCAAAATCATAGTACTTACCATATTCTATTGAAGTTATTTCACTGTTTTCCGCTGCACAGACAAGCTATCTGAAAGCCAGGCTAATTTTCACCCCGGGAACTTCCAAAACCCAGTACCGACATTTAGCATAAAGAATGAAAGTTTGGCAGGTCAGCAAATGAATTTTAAGCTAGACATACCTCACCCATCTGTTGTTCAATAATTTGGTGTGCAATTTCTTCTATGGTCGCCATGACCTAACTGTCAAAATATCTGCCAAAGATGAAAAAAAAAAAAAAAAAAAAAAAAAAAAAGCCTTTTAACAATCATATACATAAAATATTTACTGAAGAATTTGTAAGTGAAATTATTTGCTGCCTAAGAATTTCCTTAAAATAATCCAGTTAAGGCGGTGGGCTGTGAGAAGGACTAGACCAGTGGTTCTCAGCCTTCCTAATGCTGTGACCCTTTAATACAGTTCCTCATGTTGTGGTGACCCCAACCATAAAATTACTTTTGTTGCTACTCCATAACTATAATTTTGCTACTGTTATAAATCATAATGTAAATGTTTGATATGGAGGATATCTGCTATGTGCCCCCTATGAAAGGGTAGTTTGACACGCAGGATCATGACCCACAGATTGAGATCTGCTTTTACAAAACAAGACTGGCCATGTATTAGCAATGTTGGACACTGTCAGCCGATGGAGGTAACATGCTGGGGGTTCGTGTAACTATTCTGTATTTGCACATGCGGATGCATCTGCTTTGAAAAGCTATTGTGCCTGTGTGGGTCCACCCAGCTGCTCCTACAAGCCACATGCTGTTTTATGAAAATCCCAGGGCCTGGAATAGGCTGCTTCCTGTGAGCTATTATTATTCAAGGAGGTCTCTTAGACCCACAGGCAATTGCCACCTCTGTTGCTTGCCCACGAGAACTAGATGGTAAGACTTTATTGCTGAAGACACCACCGTCTTTGGTCACAGGACATAAGAGAAATCAGGCTGGGGCTAGACTTGAAGGCTCCTCCCTGCAGGCTAGCCCTAGGTGCTGGAAGGCGCTTTGCAGGCTGTGGGGGGCAGTTAACTACAGTCTTACTTAGCTGTAGAGTTTGAAAGATGACATTGCTGCCTCATAAGCAAAATGTCCCCAGTGGCACAAGAGTGGCAAGCCTGTTATAGGGGTAACCAGCTGCTCTCTGCTATGACTTACTAATTCATGTTTAGTACTGCAAACATAGTAAGCAGCCCATGTGTGGAAGGGCCAGGCTAGAACCAGAATGCTGCCAGTGTTCTAGCCTACTGAAAAAGTTGTTTACTTCCCTTGGTGCCACCGTGAATTCTGTCTTTCTATCTATCTATCTATTTATTTATTTATTTTTGTTTTTTTCAAGACAGGGTTTCTCTGTGTAGTCTTGGCTGTCCTAGACTCGCTTCGTAGTCCAGGCTGGCCTCGAACTCACAGCGATCCGCCTGCCTATGCCTCCCGAGTGCTGGGATTAAAGGCGTGCGCCACCACACCCGGCTCTGAATTCTGTCTTTCTAAACCATAATTCCTCTACCTTCTATTAAGCTGGAGGGAGTTCTATAGTGAGCGCTTGCCCAGCATGCCAGAAGGGGCCGGAACTCAATTCCTAGAAACACGAAAGCAGTAAGCGAATCAAACAAGAACAACTCTCCTTTTGAAGTTCAGTTTTTAGTGACTTTATTAATTTATAATTTGGTGACTTCCATTTCGATACTGCCTCAGAGTTTACACTAAGTGTTGTCCCTTTCTTGTCCTTGAGGACAGCCAAATGAAAATTATACCTATGTAATCTGCAAGTATCTTAACCTCAAACCCCAACATGGTTCATCGAATTGCAACTTCACTATTTTTTTTTATTTTAATGTGTGTGTGTGTGTTTACATGTCCATGTCTTGATGCCTGAGGATGACATTAAGTTTCCTCCACCATCACTCTATTTCTTTGAAGTGGGGTCTCTCCCTGAAGTTGGGGCTCACATTTTCTTGGCTAGGCTGGAAGGCAGCAAGTCCCAGTAATGCCCCTGTCTCTGCCTGGAAGCCAACTCTTATTGTTTTTAAATTAGCTTTATTAACAGTATGCCCTCCGTATTATCAGTATGCCCAGTAGGTCTGGCTGGTGATCAAGTAAGACACTGGCATTTGTTATATTTTAAAATAGCCTTAGTTAACCTGGGGCAGGGCAGACATTAATCCTCTAAACTACTTCCCTTAGTGGGGCAGGTATGGGATCCCTGTCCCAATCCCATGCCATCTGCTTCTAATAATTTCTATCAAGCTACCTCCCATCCATAATCTCAAATACTTGCTAATGTTCTTCATCTGGGCCAAATCTCCATCCACACCTGCCATGTGTTTCTCCTCCATCTAACCCATGGCAGCCTTCCTCTCTTCCCTTCTCCTCGGGTCTTTCTCCTTTCTCCTCATGGTTGTTGTTTTGTTTTGTTTTCATTCCAGGATTCCATTTTCTCTCCCCTCCCTACCCCCCAACCCCTCTCTCCCTAAGCCCAGGAATCTTAGTCACACTTCTATCTCCTTTGCCCTGCCCACGTGGGATGGCTTTTTATTAAGCAAAAGGCGGTCCACAGAGACAGCAAGCAGTAATTAGCATCAAAATACATCAGACCATCCCCCAACAATCTCTACAGGCCCTACTTTCCTGTTTTGCAAAAGATCAAACACACAGATTTAAAATTACCTATCTTGTCAATATGCACCACTGTTTGGTTTTATCTATGGGATTTGGGCTGTCATTTGCTAAACTTTGCATTCTAGCTAGACACACTCCCAATTCCCGCAAATTTACCAGGCTCCCCATCCTTCACTCTCAGTGTCACACAACCGCTGATCAATATATGTGCTCAAGATTGCACAGAAAGTGAGGCAAAATAGGCATATTTTTAAAAAGATTTATTTATTATGTATACAATATTCTGGCCTACCTGCCTGAAGAGGGCACAAGATCTCACCATAGATTGTTGTAAGCCACCATGTGGTGGCTGGGAATTGAACTCAGGACCCATAGAAGAGCAGACAGTGCTCTTAACCACTGAGCCATCTCTCCAGCCCACATTTTTATTTTTAAAAAAAATTTTTTTTTTACTTTTTATTATATGTATGTACATAAATTTGTGCACAGGAATGAAGATGAAGTTACATGCAGCAGTGGACTGCCCAATGTGGGTGCTGGGAACTGAACTTGGATCCCCCTGGAAAGGCAGCCAATGCTCTTAATTGCTGAGCCATCTCTCCAGACTCCTGTCACTTTTCTGTTTTTGTTTTTGTTTTTTTTTTTTAATTTATTAAGTACACAGTGTTTTGCCTGCATGTACACCTGCAGGCCAGAAGAGGGCACCAGATCTCATTATTAGATGGTTGTTACCCACCATGTGGCTGCTGGGAATTGAATTCAGGACCTTTGGAAGAGCAGGCTGTGCTCTTAACCTCTGAGCCATCTCTCCAGCCCGGTTTTTTTTTTTTTTAAACGCAGAGTCCCAAGTATCCTGGCTGGCTTTGAACTTGCTACATAGCTGAGGATGACTGTGAACTCCTAACCGTTCTGCCTCTACCTGCCTATTAGTATTATAGGTAAATTCTAACATACACTATTGTTCAGCGTCTGGCAGGTGGCCTGGGTTCACTTCTGGCAGGCTGGTCCAGGTGGTGCAGATGGATCTCAAGATCAAAGGTCCTATTCGTCTCAAGAAATGACTAGATCATTTTAGGGCGAGGCCTATGGGCTAGGCAAAGATCCCGGTCTCACTGGGGGGTGGGGGTGGGGTGGGGTGTAATTGAGCTTTCCACCAAGTGTTATAGTTAGCTAGCTCTTTTAGAATGAGATTGCTGGTATCAGACAGCAGTGGAGACCTGGGAGCTCTGCAAGCCCATGATGTTACCAAAAGTGTTATAGTCCTTTGTTAAGTTGTTGTGCACAGCAGAGGAATAGGGCAGGCACCCAAAACCAGCCAGAAGGTGAATCTGGTGAGATACAGGCCAGGTGGGTGCTTCACCAGTGGGCAGCACCGAGTGGGGTTCAGCAACTGCCATAGCAGCTCTGCCATCACTACCTAGACAAGCAGTCAAGCCCCAGTGGTCCAGCAGGGATTTTCTCCAGAATAAATAAGGAGGCTCAGATGGTCATGGTGGAGGCATAGAGAGGGCAAGCCAGCCAACTTTTGTTTTCATGAACCAGGTATTTATAAACCTTGGGCAATGGGGAGGGGTTTGAGGGTGAATGTGTCTGATTTGCTGGGGATAGGATGCCAGGATATTTGATTTACATGTGGTGCTACAGTACCTCATTTACATGCACAGTACTTAATTATCCTATTGGTGGGGGAAGAACTTCCAGGTACGGTTATAGGTCATTTGCTGATGCTAGGATCTCCTTTGCATAGGTTGGGGTATTTCCAGGGATCCCTAGGTGCTTGCTGAACAGGTTCTATCAGGAAAGAGTTGGGCCTGTAATCTTCCCTGAGGGCTATATGATGCTCCTTACAAGATCTGGGGTTCCCCAGATCAGGCAAAGAGAGAACCCAACTGAGAAAAGGAGTCCACTGTAATAGACTGAGCTCAGTTGGCTATCCGGATATGCCAGACTTTGACCTTTCCAGCAGGGACCCACAACAGTCTGCAGACTGTTGGTGACTAAAGTAGTCTACCTTCCCAGAGACGTAATTTGCCGTTGTACATCAAAAAGTTTAAATTGCTTACCCTGTCAGCACTCGAGGCTGAGTCAGAGTTTCAAGTTCACGGTCAGCCTGTTTCAGAGTTGTAATCCCAATTGTAATAGCTACTAAACACACAGTTTATTATATAATATCCTCCAGCCACTTAACCTGAGGCTGTTTGTTTTGTTTTGTTTTGTTCAGAAATAAGAAAGTCAACACCATCTCTTTGAGAAGTTAAAGAATGGATGTAAGTGAAAATATAGCTGTAGCTAATGGTCTTTAGTAGGTAATAAGCGTTGCATCTGTGTAAGTTAGCAGAAGGAACAAAAGGCCCACTAAGTGAGCGAGAGGACATGGAAGAATACAACTAGAGGAAGGCTTAGGGGAAAAAAAATCTCATAGAAGAGACAACTAAATTAGTCATTGAAGGGTTATGTATTTTTATTAGCCTGGGGTAGAAAGCAAGACACAGGAGGGTGGGGGCTGGAGAGAAGGCTCAGCAGTTAAGAGCTATGGCTGCTCTTGCAGAGGACCTGGGCTTGATTCCCAGCACCCACACGGAGGCTCACAATTAGGTGTAACTCCAGTTCCTGGAGGCACAATTAGGTGTAACTCCAGTTCCGGGAGGCACAATTAGGTGTAACTCCAGTTCCTGGAGGATCCAACACCCTCTCCTGGTCTCTGTAGGCATAAAGCATGCATGTGGTACACAGACATACATGTAGGTAAAATACCCATTCAGATGAAATGAAATTAGATTTCAAAAGCATAAGGATGTTCTCTTTACTACTTCAGAGCCATGAACCTTGATCTCTCTTGTACAAAATCCCCTTCACCTCATCTCTTCATCCTTTCCATAGACGTGGCTGAATAAACAAATCCCCTCAGTTTCTTAAACCATGGATCTCTACCCCATACACGATCATGCATGGATCACCATAGGAATCAACACAAATCTGGCAACAGTGAAAGATTTTTAAGAGTATAATGACCAAAAATTAATTCAAAACCAAATATACAGTAAATCCAAAGTGTTGCTGGCAGCACAGGTCCACCCATGTTACATGGAGCCACGTCACTGAGACCTTTTTTTTTTTAAAGCACAAAATATGTGCACTTTGCACTATGCATGCTTTTATAACACACAAACTTTTATAGCTCTGTCTGAAACACCTTGGCTTAGACTACTGGGTGCTATGAAGTTTCTTTTCCCCATATAAACTTTTCTGGTTTTTGTTTTTTTTTGCTTGTTTGTTTTTTGGTTTTTCGAGACAGGGTTTCTCTGTTTAGCCTTGGCTGTCCTGGACTTGCTTTGTAGACCAGGCTGGCCTCAAACTTGCAGAGATCCATCTGCTTCTGCCTCCCAAGTGCTGGGATTAAAAGCATGAGCTACCATGCCCAGCAACTTTTCTGTTTTTTATAGAAACATAATGGTTTAATTACATAAAACCATTATGTAATCATTTGTAACTATTATAAAAAGATTTTCGAATATTTTCCTACCACCCTTCTTTAACATCTAATTATCAAATTAGTACTGTAGTAGTTTGAAGGAAATGGCCCCCAGAGACTCGTATGTTTGAATACTTGGTCCCCAGTTGGTGGAGTTGTTTTTGGGAAAGAGTAGCAGATGTGGTCTTGCTGCAGGTGTGCCTCTTGGGGTAGGTTTTAAGCATCCAAAAGCAAGTGCAATTTCCAGGTAGCTCTCAGGTGCGCATACACACTCTCTCTGCCTTCTGGTTGCTGTCTCAACATGCA
This sequence comes from Acomys russatus, assembly GCF_903995435.1. Lineage (NCBI taxonomy): Eukaryota > Metazoa > Chordata > Mammalia > Rodentia > Muridae > Acomys > Acomys russatus. The sequence goes on along the minus strand of NC_067167.1, from coordinate 17,142,159 downwards.
AACTCCCAGTTACTACCCAGCACCAAGCCTGCCCACCAGGATAGTCGTGGACGTTAGGCCTCTGGAATGGAAGGAAAATGACCCCCATAGGCTCATATGTTTGAATACTTGGTCCCCATATTGAATGCTTTCTGTTATAAGTTGCTTTGGTCATGGCTGTCACAGCAATAGAAAAATAAGATGAATATGCTCCTGGATTGTATAAACTATTGCATGATTTTTAAAATTGCTATTGTGGGGTCTGAAAGAATGGCTCAGCAGTTACCAGCATGTACTGTTCTTGCAGAGGACCAAGGTTCGGTTCCCAGCGCCCACATCAGATAACTGACAACTACCTATAATTCCAGTTCCAGAGATCTGACACCTCCTGGTCTCCATGGACACTTACACTTATGTGCATGCCCCTCAATGCATATACATATGATTAAATTTTTTATTGAAAATATGTATGTATGTATGTATGTATGTATGTATGCATGTATGCATGCATGCATGCATATATAAGTTTTTCAAGACAAAGTTTCTCTGTTCTGGAGAAACAGCCCTGGCTGTTCTGGAACTTCCTTTGTAGACCAGGCTGGCTTTGAACTCACAGATCCACCTACCTCTGCCTCCTGAGTGCTGGGATTAAAGACACATACCACCATGCTCGGCTCATACCATTTATTTTGATCCCGTTTCCCCGCCCTCTCCAAATGCTTGCACACCTCTCTACCCACCAGCTTCATAGTCTTTCTTTTCTCTTTAAAACAAAGAAGAAAACAAAAACATCTACCTAAACCCTTACAAAACCCCACAAAGATGGAAACCAAAGCAAGCAAGCAGAAGGCCCGTAAGACTAAACCCAAACAAAGGCCGATGGGACACGGTCTATGAGAATGCCAGTGAGCTGGCTTTGCTTTGGGCGTGGGGCCTGCCTTGAGGTGTGGTTAATATACCCAGAGAGACTCCACTGGGGAAAGCCAACTTCTCATTGCTAGTGGGTGTTAAGTGAAGAGAGTGTCTTGTCCACGGGTGGGAGTTTGTGCCCACTCCTCACTCTGTGCTGGCAACTGTCTCAGATCTGTGCAGGCCTTGTGCTTGGTGCCACAGTCTTTAAGAACTGCTGTTCTGGGACTGGAAAGATGGCTCAGAGGTTAAGGACACTGACTGCTCCTCCAGAAGTCCTGAGTTCAATACCCAGCAACCACATGGTGACTCAATGGTGACTCAAAACTATCTATAATGAGATCTGGTGCCTTCTTCTGGCCGGCAGGTGTACATATAGACAGAGCACTATATACATAATAATAAATAAATCTTAAAAAAAAAAAAAAAAGGAAGAACTGCTGTTCTGTCCTTTTCCAGAAACTAAATGTTCAGTGCAGCAAGACAAAAGTCCTTAAACAATATTCCTCAGAGGAAGGACAGCAGGTAGCCAAGAAGAGACCTGATACCCTATGAGCATATACAGGGGGAGGTAATCCCCCTCAGGAACAGTCATAGGGGAGGGGAATAATGGGAAAATGGGGGGGGGGGAGGAATGGGAGGATACAAGGGATGGGATAAACATTGAGATGTAACAAGAATAAATTAATAAAAAAAAGTAAAATTCTGGAAAAAAAATAAAAATAAAATAAAAAAACAAACAAACAAACAAAAAACCAATATTCCTCAACCATCACTGCTGTGTGTGTGTGTGTGTGTGTGTGCATGTATGTACTTGTATGTATATAAACAAAAAGCACCTACCTTTCTTTCTTTTTTCCTTCCTTCACTCCTTTGCTTCTTCCTTCCTTATTTATTTATTTGTTTGTTTTTTTGAGTCAGGGTTTCTCTGTGTAGCCCTGACTGTCCTGAAACTCATTCTGTAGACAGTCTGGCCTTGAACTCAGAGATCCTCCTGCCTCTGCCTCCCAAGTGCTGAGATTAAAGGTGTACGCCACCACTGCCCAGGTATCAACAACATTTAAAAAAATTTAACCACAAATGTAATTTCATAAACTAAAGGTAGCATTTACTTTTAAAATTTTAAGTAATATTTGTTTGTATCTTAGGGCAAAACTGTTCATTTGTGGATAACTGTCTAAATCTTCCCAGCCAGGTTGTAGACTACCCAAACTGACAAGAAAAAAAAAAGTCAAGGCATCTTTGCAATACAGGTTTATTTCTAATAAGCATGATGATGTGAAAATAAGTAAGAAGTCCTCGGCTTGGTTTTTAGTGAGGCTTTGGCTGCAGAGAGCATGGGAGTAGCTGAACGGATACCTTCCTAACAAGTACGTAACATACTGCAGTAAGACAAAAGAATGTTTTGAACGTTTCTTTCTTTTTATTCATTTTTAAAGACATATTTATTATTTATTCAGAAGAGGGCACCAAATCTTATTTTAGATGGTTATGAACCACCATATGGTTGCTGAGAATTGAACTCAGGACCTCTGGAGGAGCAGTCAGTGCCCTTAACCTCTGAGCCATCTCTCCAGCCCTTGAATGTTTCTTAAAACACTCTAAATAAAGGGAGAGAAAAAAAAAAGGCTCTGAATAGTTGCTAGCATCAGTGAAAAGCACTTATTTGTATCCTACAAAGATTCTTATTTAACTGCAAAAACTGTGTGTGTGTGTGTGTTACACATATAGCAGGTAGGTGTGTCACCATTAAAACATCACCAGTGGCTCATGGAAGAGGGGATTAAATAGTCAGGGGCCTGCTAACGGAACAGAGCTAGTGATGACATTCGTAGTTTCTTTATTGAAGAGCACTCTTTCCAACAGAATTTCCAGAATTAATACGACCAGTTCCATCAGCTTATTACCAGGTCTAAGGGAGGCCAAAGACTGTAGTAATTCAGCTAGATGTCACAACTAGTATTTCTAACCAGGCATAGTTGTTTAGGAAGGAAACATACTTGAAAAAATTACTTTGTTGCCCAGTGGAAGGGCACATGAGCTGAGAAGATATTAATCTTAACATCAGTGGATTTATTTTCACAAATGAGGTTCACGGCTAAAAGGTTTCTTTAAGATTCTGCATAGATGCTGTTGGAGAAACAGTATGGGAGAACGTTGGCTTGGAGCAGAAGCTAAAGTTGGAGGGAATGGGCCAGGCGGTGGTGGCGCACACCTTTAGTCCCAGCACTTGAGAGGCAGAGGCAAGCGGAGCTCTGTGAGTTCGAGGCCAGCCTGGTCTACAAAGAGAGTCCCGGAAGCTGGGCTCTGTTACACAGTGAAAAGAAACCCTTTCTTGAAAAACAAACAAAAAAGTTGGTGGAAATGGATGTCCTTTTACTCACTGAACGATCTACCACCGAGGCACTTGTAGCCGAGGAGCACCAAGTCAGTTGTGCTCATTAGAAAGTTGTGTCTCTGTTTTCTTATACTGGCAAACAGACTCAGCCTACAGAAGCTTCTCAGCATGTAGAGTTGGTTCTCGAGACAGCCAAATTTCAAGGCTACTGACATTGAGAGATAAACTTATATATTGGATGAAGCAGAAATCAGATTTGGTTTTTTTTTTTTCATAATGATTTATGGCTCTCAAAAACAGTTATTTGTCAGATATTAGTTTTTGAAAAAAAATTCAATGATTTTAACATGTGGCTTCGAGGAAGCAACCGAAATATGTTTATGTTAAAAGATAAAATTGAAAGTTTTACTAAAATAAAGTTAACAAGGAAAGACAGGGTGTAAACTGACTCTTTCTAGATGTTTACAGTAGAGGGCTTTATAATTGAAAATAACCTCCATAGGCAGGAAAGATGGCTTAAGGGTTAAAAGCATTTGCCCTTCAAAGCACCTGAGTTCCCTTCCTCCACCCATATGGTGGCTTCTCTACCCCACTTGCTGCCCTCAACTCTAATTCCTCTTCTGGCCCCTCAGGGCACTGTGCACCCTTGGCACACAGACATACATGCAGGCAACTGATGGAGATTACTCCCCCCGCTTATCCCCCCCCCCCCCCCCCCCCCAGAAAACCCAGCTTTTACAGCCCAGTGCTATATGCTAAACATCAGGGTTTACAAAGCAGTGGCTTTAACAACACCCTCAATACACCATTTCAATCTCCTGCCTCACTTATTCTACCTGACCTCTGAGACCCAGTTCAAATTCTATTTTACCCACAATTCCTGACTGATCCAGTGTATTCTGTACACAGGAAGCGTTAACTGGGATTCAAAGACAAACTTCAATTCATTCCTAGAATTTTTCAAGCAGAGGCTCATTTTTCTAGAGATGGTTTAAAAAAGTGTGTGTGTGTGTGTGTGTGTGTGTGTGTGTGTGTGTGTGTGTGTCCAGGCACACAGAGAGGATCTTATAGTGTTACTTAGTGTATGGTGTCTGTCCTTGCTATCTCTGGGGTAGGAATTTCAAACTTCACCACACCACAGTAGATATTTGTTGCCTTGGACCCCTCCCCTTCAAAACCTTTCAACCTTGTTACACAGAAAGATGAAATCAGCTACATTTATTGTCACCATATGGGCTTTTTGTTTGTTTGTTTATAACGGACACAAGTATCTTCTTCAATAACAATGAAAACAACTTTACGACAGTGTTTGAAACCAGAGTTAGGAGGCTATGAAGGGAACAGTACAGACTCTCTGACCTGGAATTGTGAACTTTGGCTACTGTTAACCTTTTGACTACAGCTCTCTCGTATGAGCCCAAATGGAAAAATTACATTGTATCCAAAGGTGCTCTCCAAAAGGTCACTGCACATATTGTAGAAAAGGCATGCGAACTACCTTTCCTTTATCTTCTGTATGTCTTCTGGGGCTGCGATACACAGTTTCTAGCCAGTTCGGCGGGGAACTCTAGGCGATCAATCGTTGGTGCCTCAGCGTGCATCACCAGTCTGGCTCCCACAAATCATCCAGTCTCGGTTCTTTCTCAATGTTGAACCATCTACAATACGCTGCCCCTTTTCGCACCTTCTGTGAATCTTCCCTAATTTACTTGAATTTCTGTCCCCCAAAACTACAATTCCTAAGACAGCCTCCCAAATCAATTTGCATTTCATCTTTGCAAGTTTGGTTAGAACAGGTCAATACTCTCTTTCCAAATGTACCGAGCTGGACACATGAAGTTTAAAAACAATTACTCAACCGGGTAAACAAGCTGACACTGTTTTAAAAACAAACAAAAAACCCTCCTTCAAAGTCTAAGGCATACTTAACAACTTTCAGAGAAGGGTAAAAGTCCCATAAGGATTTAACTTTTTTTTTTTTTTTTTTTGGTCTGTCCTTTCCAGCTTAGGCTGACCTCCTTAACTGAGGGTAAGAGACAGCTCGGCAGTATCCTCACCTCACAAGATACTATCTGCAGGAATTGGAGGCAGGCTTTTAACAAATGGGCCAGTGGAAGCTTTGATGTATGAAGTACCGTAGGCCACCTTTCCTCCGAGATGCAACCGCAGCAGCTGCTCCTCCTCTCCGCGCAGGGAGAGACAGGAGCGGGCGGAGGGGCAGCATCCCATAGCCCCCGGGTACATGGCCCGCCAGTCCCGCGCCCCGCAGCACCCAGCCCTGCACCCACCACGCGCTCAAGCCCCGGGGCGGGGGAAGCGGCGCCTTATCGGCAGCGTTCCCAGAGGGCCAAAGATCTCCGTCCTCACCCGGCCTCCCACGGCTTCAGGCAGTCTGCTACCGCTTAGCACTCGGTAACCCGGAGCTCAGACACTCGGGGACACGGGCGCTCGGGCCGCGACGCTTGGCGGTTGGGCCGCCCCGTACCCTACTTACCCCTCCCGCCGCGGCGGCCGCTGGGCTGGAGAGATCTGAATCGAGAGGGACCCCGAGGCCAAGGGTACTGGGGAGCTTTCTAGGTTTGTGTATTTGGGGGTGGGGGGTCAGAGTTCGTGACCCCACCCTCGGCTCGGCTCTGCGCGGTGCTCTCGGCGCCTGCGCATTGGATAAGCGGCCAGCCGTGGTGACGTTCCCTGGGTGAAGCCGAGGGCCCCCGGAGTCCAGCGGCTGTTCTGGAAGTCGATTGCCCCCTGCAGGTGTGGAGGAAGACCGCCGCAGCAGCTGCTTGTCCACTCGATGCCCGGTGAGGTTAGCATCAAGTTCTGGCAACACCTGCAACTCTGGTGCCAGGGACCCCGCGGGCACGTGCACCCAAGTGCACATACCCAAACACACGTAATTAGAAATCAAGGACAACCGAGGGCTGGAGAGATGGCGTAATGGTTAACAGTACTTGTTGGTCCTCCAGAGAACTCAGTTTGATTCCCAGCACCCACGTGCCCAGTGGTCACAATCTTTTGTAACTTCAGTTCTATTGGATTTGGTGCCCTCTTCTGGTGCACAAACATATGTGCAGACCAAACACTCAACACTAAAAGTAAAAATCTTGAAAGAAGAAAAAGTCTTGAAACTGGGACTGTCAGAAGCCACGCTTGTCTTCTAACTCATGATCCTCCTGCCTCCCTCCCCAGTGCTGTAGGTTTTTGTTTTTTGTTTTGAGACAGGGTTTCTCTGTGTAGCCTTGGCCATCCTGGACTCACTTTGTAGACCAGGCTAGCCTTCAACTCACAGCGATCCGCCTGCCTCTGCCTCCCAAGTGCTGGGATTAAAGGCGTGCGCTGTAGGGTTTTTTTTTTTTTAATTATTTATATGAGTGTTTTACCTGCATGTATGCCTGTGCACCACAGGTGTGCCTGGTGCAGGTGGAGGCCATCAGAACCCTGGTTCTGATGTTACAGATGATTGGGAGTGGCCATGTGCCTGATGGGAATTGAACTCGGGTCCTCTTACTGGATGAAGCCATCTCTCCTTCCCCTTAAAGACAGTTTTAATTTGAGAAATAATAACCTAATTGGAGTAGACGTGGAAAACTGGATTTTGAAATAGGCACTCTCTTAGATTAGTTCCCTAGATAAAGCGAAGGCAAACTCATGGCAAATTTTACCCGGCTGTTTTGAGTAAACAGCAAGAATGCAGTCGCCAGTGTGTGTGTGTGTGTGTTGTTCCTAAAGGCTGATTTTTGTTCCTTTTGTTAGATGATGTAGCCCCAGATAGTTATCAGTTCCTGCTGATCAATAAAGATTTGCAAAAAAATGAAAGGTCACTAATGGAACATCACGTTCTGACAGTGGTCACCCTGTGGGCAGGAGACATTGATCTGTGTTCTAAGTACTGTGTGGTTAGACTCTGGGGCGAGCTGGAAATTTTCTTTGCATCTAAATAAGCACTGTAGAAATGCAGCCAGACTTAGCAGAAAGCTAAGTTGGGGCGGGTGGAGGGGGTGGGGAACCAAACTCTTTTTGTGCTAGGTAGGATAATTGTCCCCTATTCTCCTGGTGCCTCATGCCTGTAATCTTAACACTTGGGAGGGAAGGCTGGAGGAACGGGAGGAGCTCAAAGTCAATTCAATATTAGCCTAACCTGGTTATGTTAAAATAAATAAATAAATAAATAAATAAAGGGTGGTTGCTAGAGAGATGGCTCAGTGGTTAAAAGCACTGGCTGTTCTTCCAGAGGTCCTGAGTTCAATTCCCACCAACCATATGGTGGCTCACAACCATCTATAATGAGATCTGGTGCCCTCTTCTGGTGTGCAGGCAGAACACTGTATATGTAATAAATAAATAAATTTTTAAAAAAATGTCATTTCCCCTTGGAAATAAGTATTTAGATATAGAAAAAGGACTGGCAGCCTTCCCCAGCAATTAGAACTATGTTTCATACTCAGTTCTCCCAAAGTCTAACACTACCTATTAGTGTTGTCTGGTTTGGACATTGTGCACCCCTTCTAACAGCCTTAAGCTGGACCAAAAGGGGAACACTATGAAAGCACACTGGATTCAAGGGGAAAGATCCTGCAACGTCTTGATTGGGATGCTGTGGTTACCCTTCTCCTCCAGTTTATGAACTAAGTCACAAGAAGTTGACTTATTAAAACTTGGGCACACTGGCTCATGCTTGTCACGCCCCTACTTGGTAGGTTGAGGCAGGAAGGTTGCTATGACTATTCGGCCAGCCTGGATTACAAGGCAAGACGAGACCCTGTCTTTAACTAAATGAATAAATCAGCCTTAGAAACAGAAGCCACTTTAGGATCATACTGGAGGTGCCATGTCTCTGTTTATCACACTCTAGCAAAAGGGATGAGAGAGGCTCATCTTAAAGGCATGGCTTAAAAGACTTTGTCAAAACTGGGCTCAGGGGCACACACCTACAATCTCAGTTACTAAGAGGCTGGGGTGGAAGGTCTGAAAACTGAAGGCCAGCTTGGGCTACCCAGTGTCAAAAATGAATCAAAAAACAAAACCTCTAATAAAGGAATTCACACAAACAGTAGATATTATAGTAAATTTATTTTGTATAAACTATAATACATATTGACATTATTTACAATGTTACTATTATTTATAAATGATCTTCATATGAACAGTAAGATACAAACCATGATCACTTTAAGTAAAAAAAAGAAGTGTTTTGAGAAAAACACTAAAAGTCATTTAAAAATATTCTGACATTGGCTCTTACATACAGCAAATAACTCCATGAAAGGGAAAGCTGTCTCCCTCCACTCTTCAGCTCAAAGGAAAAAGACTATTTTGGTGTTTAGTTTTTTTTTAAAAAAGCTCCTACTACCTTTAATTTCTTTTTCTAGCAGGCACGTTACTATCCCAATCACTGCTGCCTTTACAGTATAGTAAATACACCTGTTTTCTCTCTTAAAACACTTTCCTAGTCGTAACTAGCCTTTTTAATAAGGGAAAACACCACAGACTCTGATTTAGAAAATAGCATTAAAAGTGGCATAGGCTCCAGAGAATCTGTGCTGAAGATGCTTAGGGACCCAATAGGAGAGATTTAAGTCAACAGGTGAACATTTATTCACTACGTGTGAGGCACTCTTGTCAGATGTGGGAAACCTCCCGTGAGCAAGGGAAGTGGTTTTCACGGAGGAGTGTGGTGAGAATAATCAAAGTGTGTGTATGAAGTGAGGGTTACAGGGACACAGGAAAGAAGGCACATCTAGCCTAAGGGACAGAAGCAGACGAGGACCTCAACACTGAAACAGGGCCAGGCTGGCTGACAGGAGAACAAAGGAAACAGCAGGAACAGAGAAAGGCTGATGTGGGGTCCGTTGGAGTGTATGGGATGAGAGGAGTTGTTCCGTGCCAAACCAGGGGATGCCACTGCAGTCCATAGGAACAGGGATTAAAGTAGAATTCTGCTTCAGGCAGATTGCTTTGACAATGCTTAAAACAGACCAATACAAAGAAGGCATTGGGGAAAAAAAAAGTTTGTTTTTTTTAGGTGAGGAATTGAACTCATATACAGTAGGCAAGTGCTGCGTCCCCACGATGCACCCCCAGCCGTGAGGGAAAGCTGTAGCAGCCCTAAACACAAGGACAAGGATGGAAAGGTCAAGAGACCCAGAGTCGGATTCTAGAGCCCGTGTGGTGTCCTTTCGCTGCACAGGAAAACAGACTTGCATGGGACGAAAGCCATGAACATGTGCTTGCAGGATGGTGGGGACAGTGGGCATAAGATCCGGGGACTGTTTCAGGGACAGCTGAGTCTTGTTACTGAGTTAGGCAGGGTGACACACTGAGGAGGAGGAGGCAGGTCGAGCTGTCTTTTAAAAAAGAAAAACAGCCAGGTTCTCACTGCAGACAAAACACCTGGGAAATCCTGTCCTCGCTGTACTCAACTAAAGTTTGGAAGATCCAGGAGAACAAACATAGCTTCTCTTCTTAAGGGTCACGTGGGGCAATGAGATAGACTTTCCCCCTGGAAATTCCAGCATTTTGACCACAATGAGCACAGTAGAAACTCCATTCAAGACATCCCTATATGCTGTGATGACGATGTTAGCTTCCTCCGTCCCTCCAGAGCCGACTGTGTATCCGGCTGACAAACACACAGGCTCGAGTTGTTGTTCCCTAGTATCGTTAGATTGTATTGTAAGTCGAGGGTGTGTGTGTCTCACTGCATTTTTAAAAAATGTCAGCAAGTATTCAGAGTCCAGCTTCTTCCTGGAGAAGACTGGGGTCATCAGGGAAGATGGAAGGAAACTGTTACATCAGGAAATCAACAGGACTAAGCAATTAGCAAACAGCCACACACGGGTTTCATCACATAGGAGTTACTTTGTGCGCTAACTCCTCTTTATATATATTTTAGACTTTGATCAGTTTCTTAATTCTGTCAAGAGCTAGGAGACAAAATATCCTAGTTAATACTTGTTAGATGTTTTGAGGCACACAAGCAAATCTTAAAGGGGCCAAGAATTCAAAGAGGACAAAAGACGGAAATATAAGGAGCCCTGGTCTCCAAGAGGAATGCACCGTAAACATTACACAGATGTTTACATGAAAAGTATTGATGTGACCCAATTAAAATGAGGCAGAAAGAACTGGCTACTCCTGGGGCAAGGGAGTCCATAGGGCTGTGTGAAACTGCACAGGGCTTCAAATTATGCCAGAGCCAGGAGCAGCCAAGAAAAATTACACTTGCCACCTCTAGGTCTAGTTTATGTGCAGAAAACAGCATCCAAAAGACCGCATGAAGGTGTTGATGATGAAAAAACAGTATTCAGGATATAATTTTCAACTCCTGACATCACACTAAATTTAAAAAATCACCTACAAAGAAGCAGGAAAATTCTTGTATCCTTTAATAGAATATTCTATGGACAATCTTGCCTTTTAGCTGATAGTTTAAACTCAGTCAATAAAATACTTAGACACTAAAACAATTTTCAGCATGTTAACTTCCTTCTGCTGCTAATCAACATTTTTTTCCCTGTGTGTGTGAGAAAGGGGGCTTATATGCTAAACAGTAAGTGTGCCAGAATTAAAAATATGGGCCTTTCCTAACAAGGAACGCTGACTGATAAAGTCTGGTGGGTTCGCACACGTCTATACTCCCAGTATGTGGGAGCCAAGTCAGGGTGATGAATACAAGGCCAGCCTGGGCTGCACGGAAGGGCTGTGTCCCAGGGAAAGAGAAGAAGAGTAAGATTTAAATGTCAAGGGGAAGAAATCAGAGTAGTATAAAATTTCCTTTAAAAAAAAAAAAAAAAGAAATGGTGGTGACTTCAGATCACTTTACAAATACACGTTACAGAAAATATGACACCCTTTAGACATAAGTGTCACCACTGACTTGGACTCAAAATTCTTTTTGTTGTTGTTGTTCTGTTTTTTGAGACAGGGTCTCTCTATGTAGCTGTCCTGGACTCGCTTTGTAGACTAGGCTGGCCTCAAACTCACAGCCTGCCTCTGCCTCCCGAGTGCTGGGATTAAAGGTGTGCACCACTATGCCTTTAATAGAAGGCATTAGGTAACACAGAGCCTGCCATAGTCTGTCTCTTGAAACACTAATTGCTGAGCTTGGTGGCACACATGTAATCCCAACACTTGAGAAGCCAAGGCTAGCATGGGTTACATAACAAGTTCTGGGCTAGCCTGGGGTCTAAGTGAGTTTCTGTCTCCAAAAACAAATGTAAAAAATAATTATTTTTTTACACTGAACTGGCAGTTTTAGATAAAGCCTGCTCATAATGGTGCAGGCCTAGGACTCCAGTAGCTCAGAGGCCTAGGCAGAGATTGCAGCTCAAGGTTTGCCTGAGCTACACAGCTAGTGCAAGGCCAACCTGGCAGTTAACAAGATCCTATGGGGTGAGGGGTAGTGGTGGGAGCTGGGGACACAGTTATCAGTACAGACTCCACTGGGATCTCACTTCACAGTTACTGAGGTAGAAGCCGGCTATGTGTATCTCTACTGCAATATAAAAAATGTTCCACCTACATTTAGTGATTCAAAAATATGGATTTTCACCAGCAGTTTTAAATTGCAATTTCTAAACCAAACACTGTATGGAAATTTGCTAATTAACATGTAGGCTTTACTTGTAAAGATTTACCAAGTGTCACGAGGTAAGGCAGAGACAACACTGTGGACGGCACATCGTCAATAGTGTACAGAATACAGTATTAAGGTAAGCTCCCAGGCTCTAAACAGTACTTTAGAATTCAGTGTGAGTCTCAGAATCAACTCTGACCAGCAAGTAAACATCAACGTTTTAATAAATAACACATATGAAAAACATTTTTAGGAGCTGTATATACCTAACAGGACAACTGAACCTGTAATGACTGTGGGTGCATTTTTTCTTGGCAGTGTTCGTTTTCACATGCTTGCGAATAGTGTTTCTCCCATTCTGCTGGGCCTCCTCCACCTTGTCGGGGTCACAGAGGAAGTGAAGCCAGTGCAGCTACAGCACTGTGCCCTCCTGAAATGCTTCTATCCACCTGGGGATAAGAGAGGCCTGTTAGGCTTGTGCAGTCCAACCATGTGACACCAGGAGCGTGGCCCTGAGTTCTCCCCACAGCACACTGGAGCTCTTACTCACGGAAAGCCACTCTTTACTTGGTAATCTGAGCCCACATTTGGCCCGGAAAGTGTGTTCTGTGTGGCATCACTACTTCATGTGTGAATGTTCTAAGATGTCCTAGGGTGAGTGAGGAGGCATGGTGGGTGAAGGCGTTTGCCACCAAGCCTGACGACCTGAGTTGAGTCCCTGGGACTTACATGGCAGAGGTGGAAACTGGCTCCTGCTGGTTATCCTCTGACCTCCACACTAATACCACATGCACATACACAATAAAGAAATGTTAAGTGCGGGAGTGATGTGTGTGTGTGTGTGTGTGTGTGTGTGTGTGTGTGTGTGTGTGTGTGTGTGTTTTCTTGGCTTTGGAAGGGATATGTCAACAAAAGCCCTAATCGTAACTCCTTTCCTCACTTTCTGGCGTCCTGACCCAGTGAGTTCTGAAAACTAGCTATGGACTTGTGTTTCTACTTAACTCTCCCAACCAAAACTCCCTTACATGTCCCCTAAATCAAACTCATTCCAAATGTTTCAATAAAAAGGAAATGATAGTGTCATTTAGTCTATTCTAAGAACAAGAATTTACATACACTGCAAAAGCTTTCCAAGATTTCATAGCAGTCATCACAAATTCTTGGGTCTAAAGCGCCATCTGGTCGCACATAGCTTCGGCTACTCAGAAGATGCTGGGCTGTGTCCATTTGCTCTTTGCTCTTTGGACTTCCTGAAACCTACTGCACCCCACGCTTACTGATAACTGACTTCTTACAATAATAGACTGCAGAAGAAAGGACTGGGGTGAGCTGCAAACCTCTGAAATCACTAAATCTTAGTGATCACACAGTCAGCTCACATTTCAAGGACAGAATTTCCAAAACTTCAAATTTTAGGTGCAAATAGCTTATGTTATACTGCAAGAGAAGACTTAAGAAGCACCCACATGGTGGCTTACAGCCATCTGTATGTAACTCCAGTTCTAGAGGCTCTGATCACCCCTCCTGACCTCGCCCAGGCACCAGGCACACATGTGCTGCAGACACACACACACACACACACACACACACACACCAGCTATACATTGCTGCAAGTAGGTAGAAGCCTGGGGAGTCCTTCAGAGTGCAGCCTTATACCTGGTGGGGACTCAGGAACATATGTAATTCTAGCATATTAGCTCTTAACTTCCCACAAACTGCCTACCTCACTTATACTCAAAGCTTATACCCTTGTATCCCCAATCACGCAGCTTTAAAGCCTTCTGAGAAAACATGAACACCCATTACTGAAAGCAGCAGCCTGCTTTGTGAGGTGGACTAAATCAAGTGAGAGGAGATGGAGGCCGAGCTACGTGCACAGAGGGGAACTTCACTTTACAGATGCACACTTTGGGTTAAACAGCATCCTAAGACCTCAAATCAAGACTCTTGATGGTGGGACTGGAGAGATGGCTCAGAGGTTAAGAGCACTGGCTGCTCTTCCAGAGGTCCTGAGTTCAATTCCCAGCAACCACATGGTGGTTCACAACCATCTATAATGAGATCTGGTGCCCTATTCTGGTGTAAATGCAGACAAAACACTGTATATTTAATAAATAAATAAATAAATAAATAAATAAATAAATAAATAAATAAATCTTTAAAAAAAAAAAAAAAAAAAAAAAAAAAGACTCTTGCTGGCATTTTGAAGAGATGGTTTCACCCCTGACCATCGAAAATGATAGCCATTTCCTTTTACTCAGTCCTTGGAATCAGCCTGTGTGTCTCCTAGTGTGTCTGACTTTCCCTGTAAAGTAGTAAGTTAGCCAGCAGTTGTTTTAAATCCTACTGGTCCACAAAACAACTGGGTCGGGGGGTGGTGGGGAGGAATCCCTGTCCTCTCTGAAGGAGAGGGCTTCCACCTCCATTTCCACCTCCCTCAGCAGAGCTCCCAGTGCCTCCTCCAGGTCACTGCAGACTGACACTATGGACAGGGCCACCCTTCTTTCATCTTCTCTTTTAAAATCATCTGAATTAACAGTCTGAATTAAAAGGTTAAATCCTAATTAGGATCTCCAATTTAAATTCTGAGCTGTTCTCTATGCCTTTTAAAAACATCATTTAAGACAAAAGCTTGAACCCTCCTATAGGAAAAGGGAAGTCTGCATTACTTACTTCTGAGTCGAGTGGGCATCGTCTGCCTTAAATATGTAGAACACCATGCCTTTGTGCAGCAGCTGAAACACTTTAGACTCTGAATTCTCGTCTTTGACTTGAGTGATGGTAAATCCTAGTAAGGGCTGACTCTCCAAAGCGGCCACATCCTAATTCAAAACAGACAGAGGAAGGCAGGCTTTTAGATGGAGATTTAATGCAGCTTGGAAAGGTCTTGATCTATACAACTCAGTTTCATACACAACACAGTAATTCTAAGCAGCTTATTTTTACTTAACGAGCAGGGAGCCACCTACTCAGCCCCTGCCAGTTTTCAACATGCTTGTATCCACTGTAGCCAAGGAATGCAGGTGATGCTCTTTCATAACAGTTAGAGTGGTCAGTGACGTACCTGGATCCCAGTGAGGAACTCTGGGAAACTTACTGTTTGTTGGTTGAGACAGGATCTCACTCTATAGTCCAAGCAGACCTGAGACTCACAGTAATTCTCCTGCCTGCATTCTCCAGAGGTGTTTGTTTTTCCCAATCCCAACACTTTGTTGTTGGTTTGTTTGTTTGTCTTGGGTGATTTTACCATATAACTCTGCCTGGCCTGGAACTCACAGAGATCCACCTGCCTCTGCCTCTAAGTGCTGGAATTAAAGACATGCACCCCCATGCCTGGTCCCCCCTTCCTACTTTCCAGAGTCATGTAACTGAGGTTGACCTTGAACTCCTGATTCTCTTGTTTCTACTTTCCAGGCTGCAGACATGTGCTACCATATCCAGCTTTCCTAGAGGGTTTCTTTCTTTGGAAAATATTTATTTATTTATTTATTTATTTATTTATTTATTATGTATACAGTGCTCTGCTTGCATGTATATCCACAGGCCAGAAGAGGGTGTCAGATCACATTACAGATGGCTGTAAGCCACCATGTGGTTGCTGGGAATTGAACTCATGGCCTTTGGAAAAGTAGTCAGTGCTCTTAACTGCTGAGCCATTTCTCCAGCCCACTCCCACCCCACCTAGAGGCTTTCATAGGCTACTGTTACACAGATCAGGTTGGGTAAAAAGGCAGGATCCTAGGACAGCTAGACACAGTTTATCACAAAGCTTATCTGTGCTGATGCCTGATCAGTGCAAGCTGGGGACACCAAGGAAGGCTAGAAGAAAGGCAGTCTCTGTCTTATGTGAAATAGCAGTCATATGACGACAGAAACTGGCATTTTAGTACTCTGAGAAATTCCTAACATTTGAGTAAGAGCTCATGGGAAAAAAGAATAACACTGTTCACATTCAAAGTCCTAGTAACATGCTAGGCATAATGACTCACACCTGTAATCCCAGAACTAGAGAGGTTGAGGCAGGAGAATGATATGAATTTGAGGACAACCTAGGCTAAATGGTGAGTTAGAAACCAACCTGGAATATAAGATGAGTCACTGTCTCAAAACAGCAAAGAGCAAAAACCCAGCAACTCCACCTCCTCGTGCCTAAAACAGCACTTGCTTGGCATGTCCAAGGCCCCACACCTTTCAGCTCTGCATCAAACAAGACCCACAAAACTAAAATAAGATCCTGAAGCCACTCTAGAGAGTCCCTCTCACCTCGCTCGCAGCATACGTATAGAGCACTTTGTTTTTGATGACAAACCATAAGTGTTTCCATGGCTTCTTGCTGCCCTTGGACCTGTACAGGTAGCCACTCATGGTGGAGTCCTCTGTGTTTGCTGACACCTGGAAAAGGAAGGCCCGTGTGGTTCACAGACGACAGACAAGGCAATGAAAGGCGGGGTCACTTGCAGCCATAGCTACTGAAAGCAATAACCATGACCACATTTCAGAGTCACCCTGGGTGCTCTCGGGACTTGAGGGGGTGCAGTAAAGAAATTTGGTAACACATTGGCTCCATGATAAGGTCAAGGTTTTTATTGTAGATATGAGAGGAAAAAGTCAGCCAGAGGCAAATGGAAGAGTCTGGAGCAGACAGAAGGAAGGAAGCGGAACACAGGCAGTGGACTGGACTGGGCCAGGGCTGTCTGCTAGAGTGGGGAGACGAGCACGGGAGAGAAGGTAGTGAGAACCGTGGGAGCAGAGCATAGTGAGAACAGAGAGATTATAAGAAGCCTGTGAGCTGGGGGGGGGGGGTTGGGGTGGGCTTCAGGGAAGGGGAGGAGGTGGGAAGGGCTGGGATGCTGGCATGCACTTTGAAATGTGTGACAGGTACTTGTGACACAGAGGGAACCTGGGGCCAGTGTGCACTCTGGTATACTAATAGGTGCCCAAAACTTTCTGTAGCCATTGTCTGCCAATGGCTCAGGTCATAAGATGAAGAAAAACTGCAAGGCATCTGCCATAGCCATCAGAGTGTTAAAACTCATGTCCTAACAGTAACAGGAAATGACATCAGACTCATCAAGTTTAACGGAAACACTTACTTCTTTGAGAGCAGCTGGGATTTTTTTCTGTTTTCTCCCGGATGGGATACTGTGTAAGACCGATGACAAGGCACTTGAAGGAGACTTGTGATTTCCAGGAGATCCAATCTTAGGGCGCTGCTGGTTATCTATAACAGAGCAGGCATGCCCATGCAGCAAAGGCAAGCACTCAGAATCTCTACTAAAATCAGTAAGCGATGATGCAGAAGATACCCACGAAAGGGTTCTCGAGAAACAAAGACGGAAGGCAAGGGCTGCATAGGAGTTGAGTCGATTATATACAGACTTTTTGAACTACAAACCATGCGAAAAGATCACATTTCTGTGCCCTCAGAATTCTGAAACAGCCGGGGACACAGCTCAGTGACAGAGTGCCTGTTCTGTGTGCACAATGCCCTACGTCCCATCCTCAGTACCAAAACATGCAGTAAAAATTCACGGTGATGGACATGGACGTGGTGGCACCCGTCCAGCACGTGGGGGATGGAGGTGGGAGGACCAGGAGTTCAAAGGTCCATCTTTGCTTACCACAGCAAGTTCAATCTCAACCTGAATTATGTAAGACTCGGTTTCAATAAAGCACAAGTAAACAAAGAAATAAAGGAGTAAATAAATAAAGTCTGAAATATACAAGGACCCCATCAATTTTACAAACTTTCCCCGCTGACTTAAAAAGGTTGACAGAGACAAACACAGAGCTGTCTGAAGCAGAATGTCTGCTTACCGAAGAATGAGGCTAGGAGGAAAAGTGGGCGGGTGGCTCTAAGAAACTCGGAGTACTGTTTAGGCTAGGGAAGCATACGAACAGTTTGGCCTCCTGGCAGTCTCCCTGTGTCAGCCTCCTGAGTGCTGGGATGACAAGTGTGAGCCACGCTGACTGGCTCTAAATCAATTATCTCCACTTTCATAGTGTTGCTTTTTACACGGTGCTAAGGATCAAGCTTAGAGCCTTGCACCTGCTAGGTAGGTACTTTCCACTAAGCCGCATTCCTCTCAGAGCCAGCCTAGAAAAATAAAGCAGGCAGCAGGTAGAAAGGCAGGCAGATTTGCAGAATGATATGATTGCAGTAATCTAGACCTTATTAAGGGTGGCACAAAGAAAACAAGACAAGTGAGACTTTCTGAGATAAAACTGACAAGATCTACTAACTGAGTAGAGGTGGGTGACGACAGACGACAGTGGAACAGAAAGGCTGACAAAGAATAGATGGATGTATCTTCAAAAATGTACACAAACAGGAACTATTGATTTGTAAAAACAGGGATTCTAAAATTGCATGGCATCTAGTTTTATTCACATACATACTCCTCTTTCCTAATTAGCTACTTTTCATGAATAGAAGGGATAATGGTTTTAGAATTTAGATCTAGAGATTCCAGAAATTTAAAATAGAGCCTTGGGCAGTCCTCTTGGCTGAATTTTCTTTGCCTGTGGGCAAATAATGCTCATAGTGAACAGGCAGAATCAGAATACCTTGGAATTGTTCAAAGAGCAGCACCTGCCAAGAGTGCTCCAGGCTAATCTGGTCACAAAGGGAAACCATCCCAATAAATAAATAAGTTAATAAAAGTGTACTTAAAAACCAATCATCCAATGAAATAGAACTCAATAAAGCGACAGATAGTAAGTTACCATGCTGAATTGCTTTGTAGCTAAACATATTTGGACACAGGGAATGCAGTTGAGTAGTATAGCATTTACCTCATACATGCACAGCTCTGGGTCTGGCCCCTTATACTTTCACGGGGTGAGGTGAAGAAGGAAAGGCAAAAGGCTAGAGAGATAGCCTAGTGGTTAAGATCACCAGCTGTTCTTGCCAAGGACCCGGGTTCAACTCCCAGCACTACACATGGCAGCTCACAACCATTCTGAACTCCAGTTCCAGGGGCTCTGACACCTTCTTCTGACCTCTGGGGGGTCACACACACACACACACACACACACACACACACACACACACACACGGCACTGTTTTCATTCAGACCAGTCACATATAATATAAATAAATCTAAAAGAATATGAATGACAAATCATTTAGTAAGTTGAAACTTTGAAATAGTTCACGAGTTAAACATTTCATTCTGTAACAATTATTCAATAGTTAGTTTTCATATTGTTAAAAACAAAAAAGGCTCAGTCCAATTTCTCTTGGAAATACCATAGAATTCAAGTTAGAGCTCAGTAGGAATTAAGAGGAGCTTGGCAATCATGCTGTCATGGCAAGCACGGTTCTTTCAGGAGAAAGCGTCTGAAGAATGAGGCTGGTAAAATGCTGACTTTGGCATTACCTAATTTCTGTAGTTCTTGGAAGCAGTGTTCACATACTCTCGCCAGTTGCCTTTTCAGGTAATCTAAGCCATACTTATTTGATGAGCAAGCTTGGCACACGATCTGAAAACATATTGTGATTTTTTCATTCAGGGAGACTTCTGACTACACGCCATAAAAAAAGGCCACAAAACAGTTTGACAGTGACTGAATCTCACTTATCTCATGGCATTGTGACACGCAATGAGTTAACTTACATGGCCACACTTAAGAGGCTACATATAGGTCCCAAGTGCCTGCTTCATAAACAGTGTGCTCTGCGGAGCTAACACAAGCCTTCAGAACACTGCCTAGTGTGCAGGAACTTCTGCCAGCCTCACTGACCACCCCTTATCCTAAGCAGCATCCCCTTAGCATCCCCCTGAGCATTGTTGCCACAGCAACAACTACTTCTCTGCAATTCTACCAATGGAAGGAGCTCTCGTATTCTGCTAAAGACATAAAAGTGTAACTTTGGTATGGATCAGAAATATCTGCCATGGCCCCATGTGTTCAAGTCCACCCTTGGGCACTAGTGGGGGGGGGGTGTCAGAAACCTTAAGAGGTCATTAGGGTGGTACATTCAAAGACTATGGTGTGGTCATTTCCACTTTTTAAATGCTGCCTTAACTCGAACACTACAGGCCAATCGGCTTGGGCTTAAAGTCCAAAAGTGTAAGTCAAAGTAAATCTGTTTTCTTTATAAGTTAATTTCATTGGGCCAGGAGTGGTGGCACACACCTTTAATTCCAGCATCCAGGAGGAAGAGGCAAGTGAAACTCTGTGAGTTCAAGGCCAGGCTAGTTTACATAATGAGTTTCAGGCCAGCCAAAGCTACATAGAGACCTTCCTACTGATCTTGTCTACCAAAGATATCTAAAAAACTAAGCTGTAGTATAAATAGGAGTCTATAGAACTGGGTTTTATTTATTAAACAAACAAAGGCAAAAAGTTAGCCTTCAACTTGCTGAGATTCTCCTGCTTCAGCCTTCTGAGGGCTGCGATTACAGGCACGTGCCACCATGCCTCCCTTAGTTTTCATTTTGAATATAAGTTCTCCATGACTGCAATGGTACCATATCTGTGGGTGGAGAGCAGAGGAAGGGGAGCCTCTAACAATATTCCCTACTCCAACCCCAAACATATAGGTAAGACCGCATCCATGTTTCACAACTACTGTTTTTTTCCTTCCCTGTATACTACAATGTCTTCGGAGGAAAATATCTCCTCACTGCACATGGCCCAGAGCCATAGAGATCGCAACCAGGGCAGACGCTGTCCCTCTGACCTTTCCACAGGCTCTGCAGTGGTGTCTTCTCCAGGTCAGGGTAAATTCACTCGTGCAGATCATACACATGGTGGCTCTGGTATCAGGGATCCAGATGGGAGCCTTTGACCCCAGAGGACTAACTTCCTCCTCTTTTTCTGGGTCCTATGGGAGAAGAGTGACACTGATCACCTTGGTGCACATTGCCTGGAACAGAATCGGGTCTTCCTGGTAGGTAATGCTGATGGCACCATTAACGATGCGAGAGTAAAAGTGGGCTACTATATTTTTTGAGCCCTCAGTATATTAAGATGAGATACATTTGAAAATCCTCTCCGGCAAAATTATCTGTAAAAGATGCTTGCGGTACTGTGATGCTTAGCTTCTTCCCTGAGCTAATACACGCTCTCTCAGCTGCCTACAGCGAAAGCCGGGGATGGAGCTGGAAGAGTGTGTGCTCAGTGTGAATTCAATCCCCACAGCACACAGAGACACACACTCCCTCCCCATACACGTGCCCACAGCCACAGCCACAGCCACACGTACATGCGTAAATAAGTAAAACTTCCCACGCCTAAGTTTTAAAACTAGGAGAAGCTATGAGTACACACACCTCCTCCATTCCATCTCTGAAGAACAGGCTCCTTTTCTAAACCTCCGTGAACTTTTTACAGTTTAAAAAAAAAAAAAAAAAAAACCAAAACCAAAACAAAACAAAAAACTAAAACCTGAAAGCAAGCCCAGAAAGAGAAGACAGCAGTACCTCATCAAGAGTTCTGCTGGGGCAGAAGGTGACTCTCTTCTTGGCATAGTCTTCTATTGACTTGGATATGGCCTCCAGCCAGTCGTCTCTTTCGGTGGCAGAGCTGGTGGGAGGAAAAGGGTCCATCAAACAGATGTCAGCGCTGAGCTCTTTTGTCCTTTGTTTTTCTTTTCCTTCTCCCATGACAAGTAATTCTCACCCTCCTGTGCGGTCCAAAGGGCACTCCACCCTCCCCACGAAAGGGCAGGTCCACTGATCTGTCCAAAAATGACTCTAGCCCCAGCTCAAGCTGGATTCGAGGATTTCTGGCAGTTAGGTAAAAGCCAGCCTTCCCAGGAACTTGCAAACCTCAGTTCCCATCTGACAAAAGGAGTCATTTTTTTCTTCATCTCTGACAGAAGGGAGGTACTGAAACCTGTGAGTGCATATCAAAACCCATGCTGGCCTCCAGGCTCCCTCAGTGTCACAAGTACCTGTTGCAAATTTCAGAGTCGATGCTATCATCCCAGCCACTCTACCTGGCCCAGGGTTCCTTCCTCCCAGACACCCATTTGTTGTCTTTATAACAGCAAACTAACCCCCAAAGCGCCCACATTTTCATTCTGTCTCCTCTCTCCCTCTTCATCCTCCTCCTCCTCTTCCTCCTCCTCCTCCTCCTCCTCCTCCTCCTCCTCCTCCTCTTCTTCTTCTTCTTCTTCTTCTTCTTCTTCTTCTTCTTCTTCTTCTCTCTCTCTCTCTCTCTCTCTCTCTCTCTCTCTCTCTCTCTCTCCTGTTTTCTCATGCTCCCCTACTTTCTTAGCTCTGGCCATGTCTAATTGCCGGGCGTGCTCATTCAACTTCATTCCTTCCATGTTCTGGATTCTTGTTCTCCACCCCCCGACTCCCATCTGCAATAGAAACCTTCCTAGATTATGGAGTGGTCATGTTATCAGTTTCTTTTTCTCTTTTTAATTTTGGGTTTTTTTTTTTTTTTTTTTCCTGAGACAAGGTCTCTCTGGGTTAGCCTTGGCTGTCCTGGACTCATTTTGTAGACCAGGCTGGCCTCGTACTCACAGAGATCCACCTGCCTCTGCCTCCCTGAGCACTGGGATGAAAGGTGTGCGCCACCACACCCAGCTTTTATTTGGGAGAGAGGGGATTGGCAGTTTCTTTACTGCACCCCCTCTCGTATCTGATGCCGAAACCCTCACATACATCTCCTAAGGTATGGGTCATTGTTGCTGCTGGCTTCTGCCACCCACCATGCTCGACTCCAGTTTTAGGGTTTGTCTCTTCCGCTGCTTGTCCTCCGCCTGCTCTCCTTGCCTACTCAGTCAGTGCCCTCTGCTCCCGTAGAGAGCCTCTCTGCTCCTCGAGCTGCCCATGCCCTCCTGGGCGCCCAGGGCAAGCAAAGGCTGTGCCTTTCCTTGGTTCTCTCTCCCTGGGGCCTGCTGTGTGCTTCTCCACTAAGGCACTGCTTTTCCCCCTCCACTGGACTTCTCTCTCTGGAGAGGTGTCTGTGTGTGACTCTTCCCCCTAAGTCTCTCCTGTCGCATCTTTGCTCTGCTCCTGGCTCCCTTCCCACCAGTCTCTCGGCTCGTTCCTGGAGCTTGATTCATCTCCCTTCTCTAGTCTCTTTCCTCCCTGGACATAAAGATTTCACTAAAGCCTCCCTGTCTTACTGGAGTCAAGATAGTTAGGAAGCCGGGATTTTTGTTTTGTTTTGTTTTTAAGATTTATTTATTTATTACATATACAGTGCACATTAGATCACATTACAGATGGTTATGAGCCACCATGTGTTTGCTGGGAATTGAACTCAGGACCTCTCGAAGAGCAGTCAGTGCTCTTAACCGCTGAGCCATCTTTCCAGCTCCCTATGAAGTCGTTTAAACTTTGTTTTGCATATTCCAAATGTCCAGGCACACTTGGGGTAATATAAATATGTAAATCTATACACAGACACGGAGAGGAAAGGTGAAGAAAAGAGACTTTAACAATCAACTTAAACATCTATCAAAATGAACCCATCATAATGAGAGTGTAAACTAGGTAAAGAAATCTCTGTATTTTTTGAAGCGTGATATTAAATGACCTGACAACTACAGTTGGATTTAAAATACTTTAGAAAATTGTAAAACAAGAAAGTCAGTGGTAGTCTTGATTTTTTTTTTTTTTTTTTTTTTTTTTTTTTTGCAGCTCACTGTGTAATTCACTCTAATTTTAAGTATAAACAATTCTATCACATAAGAACAAAATAAAAGCAAAACTCTGTCATGGGCAGAAGGCATATGGACACAGGGTACTGTTTTTCGGATTGTTTTTGTCTTCTTCCCCCTTTCCTAGGACCTCGGGGACCCAGACCAAGCACTCTGCCGGTGAGTTGCCCTGGCCCTAGCTCCCTCCTTACTGCAGACACTGCAATCACGTGCCTTTGCCATAACACAAGTCTTTAGTGCCGTGCTTCCCTGATAAATGCTACTTATATTACTTATTCAACTGATTTAAAAATTTACAAATACTGCTTAAAATTTAATATGGTTCCAAAATTTTCATTGTATACAAAGAGCAAAACAAGCAACAACACTTTTCTTTCTAAACCAAATAAAATCTGCCTGTTACTTCTGCTATTGCAACATTGTTGCCAGAGACAGCCGCCACTTGATAGTTAGCGTGCTCTGCCAAGCGCACTTACAAAGGCTTCCCGAGTGCCACAGGAGTGCCACCGTTTCTCATTTCAGAGGCACTGGAATGCTCACTGGATCTTACTTCCACCCCTCCCTCCCTCGACATTGTCACCATGCACAGATAAACAACTCTGACAAGCGTTGCGAAGGGCTGAGCCCTTCCTCACCAGGTCTGTTCCATCTGGTGTGTGTTCTCTGAAGAACTACAGAGAGACAGACATAGGACTTCCTAGCAAGCAGTCGTGAATCACTACCAGCCCTCCTGCCACCACCCACTTTTTGCTCAAAGTAACTGAAAACACAGAGGCAGATGGCTAATTTGAGAATTGCTGCTGGATTTTCTTGGAGCCCCAGGAGCATGGGGAATGTGATTTGACTGTGCAAATCACGTCACATATGTTGCTCTTTTGTTTAATCAGTCCTGGCGCTCTCTTGTGTGGGCTCCTGCCAAGACAATGTTTACCGGCTCTTGATAGCACATTTCTCACAGACCACACACATTTGCCTGAAGCATGCAGTGCTGACATTCTAGGCTTTTTGTAATGGGATCAGCAAAAGAACCCACATCTTCCTTAAACTGACAAACAGTCTGACTATTTTGTTTGTTTGTTTTTTTTTTTAATAGAATGTGTATATCATCGAAGGTAAATTTTTGCCAAGTTAAAATTATTTTCCTCTCAATTGCAATGAGTTGCTAAGAGGAAAAACTGTCTACTCGAAGGGATTTCTGGGTGTATCAGACAGACCTTGCCACACCCATGTTTGTGCTGAGTGCAGGGTACAACAATGATGTTTACAGGCAACATTACTGTGACGCTTCTGAACTCGGTCTACTGGGCAATTACTGTAGGTTAGGGACTAAGGTGTGAACCAGCCACACAAAATATGCTTCAGCTAAGAGTTCCTACCTTACGGTGGTGAGAAAGATAATTACATAGAATGCATGCATAGAAGGAGACACTGTTTTCTTTAGGGCAAGTGTGCAGAGGGGCTGACAGGACCTGAAGAATTACAGAACACTGCTCACAGGGAACTGCAGTGTCTGTGCTGGGCGCCCTCATTTACTCTCATGGCTTGGGTCATCTCCGTGATGATGGCAGTCACACCCACATTCACACTCGCACAGCCAGCCTGTCTTCCCACTGACACAACGCTCACTGCGCTGTGCTAACAGCCCGCGTGCTCAATGTGCACACCAACCCCATTTTCCTCTAAACTGCTCGAATTCAAGTGCTACCCATCACAGTGAATGGCACCAGCCCCCTACAGTCCACACAGCCTGTCAACTCCTGATGAATAATCCTTTCTAAGGAGTAAAATCCTCTCACCGCACTGGTCTCTGTTATAAACCATTAAGTGGCTTTCCTATGGCTCTTACACAGGGTGGTTCTGCGTACTAGCTCACATGGTTCTCTAAGCCTCTCTCGGGTGCCTAGCCCTGTATTCCTACCTCATACTACATGCTCCTTTCTACCTTAGAACTCTGTAGTCCTAAGTACCAGGCTCTTGCTTTTCTTTGCCTAGCTATCCAATACCTACCCTCCATACGTCAGGGTACACAATGAGCCTTCAAGGACTAGCTCCAGGGATGGAGAGATGGCTCAGAGGTTAGGAGCACTGGGTGTTCTTCCAAAGGTCCTGAGTTCAATTCCCAGCAACCACATGGTGGCTCACAACCATCTATAATGAGATCTGGTGCCCTCTTCTGACCTGCAGGTGTACATGCAGGCAAAGCACTATATAAATTAAAAAAAAAAAAAAAGGACTAGCTCCATGTCCTTTCTTCCCTATGTCAAGCTCACTTAACAGCCCCATAACAACTAGTACTCTCCCTGTATTCTACTTAATTACAATTTTATTTACTTTACTTGGGCTAATATTTGCTAAGTGCACATCTGCCCTAGTGGAATAGAAGCTTAGTGAAGAAAGGCTCTTCTAATCACTCGCTACATCTGTAAGGTAGAGGCTCCCTTCTACTGACTGACTGAAGACATGAAGCCCAGGTCGGGGAGATCCCCGCAAGAGGCAGGAAGATGTGGAGTATCATGCATGGAGACGTAAGCTGACTCCTATCAGGAAGATGTGGTGTAGGATATCATGCATGGAGACGTAAGCTGACTCCTATCAAGCTCCAGGTGATGGGGATCTGTTGGCTGGCATGGCCGCCCTCTGCAGTCCAGACACATCTTCTGGACAATCACTGCAGCTTCTCCATCAGCACCGGCCGCTTTAGTGGCTCACCGTCTGCTTGCACGTTCTCAGACACAACACAGACCTCACGAATCAAGCCCTGCTTGCTTCCGGCGGCTTTCTGCTGCAGGGTCCCCACCTCTCTAGGTTTTCACACAACTGAAAGGGACCTTCCTCTAGAACAGGCTTTGGCTTGAGGGGATGCTCTTACTGGTTTTTCTATCCACACTACTCAGACGGCCCCCCATAAAACAGTAAGGTTGCCTTTATCCATGCATTCAGGGAGTAGTGCATCGAGCCCTCAAGAATGTCTCCTTCCCATTCACAGCTTGGCCAACTGGCCCCAGAGTTTCCAGTTTCTTGGGACGTGTGACACACCTTCCTCATTAACCTTGATCACCTCTAGCTTTTGATTTAAAGTGAGAGATGTGTAACTCTTCCTTTTGGTTGGACACGTATAGGCCATTTTGGGGCTATTTTGTCTAAGAAAATAGGGAGGACATAGGAGAGGGAAAACACAGACAGTTCACAGTCAGAAAAACACACATTTCTCAGTTCAGTTCAACATCATTACAGTACCAAAACCAATTCAATGTTAACATCAATGATCATATATTGCAGATCATGATAACAGATGTGAGATTAGAGAAATAATATGCCAGAGAGAAATATCAAATGAGCACCTGCTGTCAGAAAACAAACAAACAAACACATCGAGGGGCCAAGAAGATGGCTAAGTAGTAGCTACAAATCCTGCTGAGCAATCACGAGGAGTCACTTAGCAAGCTCAGAATTCCACAAGCCCTGTCCTCCACTTCCAATGGAACTGATGCCCTCTTCTGCCATCTTTATGTGCACAGGTGCGTATGTTCACATACTCACACATGTGCATACACACACAAACGCAGACACACAAATCTTAATTCATAAAAAGGAGAAGGGCACTGCAAGGATGCATGCAGAGTAGCTACAGACTTTCAGCTCATGGAATATTGCATATTGGGGTGGGTGTGGTAGCACATGCCTCTAATTCCAAACCACGGGAGGTGGGAGACCGCAAAACAAACCAATTTACAAACACAAACTAAAGCGCACAGTATCACACACACAGGTAGTGTGAAACACAATACAGTGAGTTATGCTTGTGTGAACCACACAACTTTGTGTCTCCTTAATGCTTGATTTACATTATAGCTTCCCTGTTTTAAGATGGGGAAATGCGTAGTCAAGGTTGGCCTCAAACCTTGTATGTGGAGGAGAATAATCTTGAGTGACTGTGGGTGTGTGTCATTAAGCCCAGCCCTTGTGACATGCTTCCATTACACATAAGTTTCTGTAGGTTTCACTTTGAGGTGAGCTGGTGTCATACACAATCGTAATAACAGACAAAGAAGCAAAGGCTTTGATTTCCACCCTGGATTTGTTAGCTACATCAGAGAACAACTCAACTTTTTGTTTGTTTTTGTTTTTGTTTTTTGAGACAGGGTCTCTCTGTGTAGCCCTGGCTGTCCTGGAACTCGCTTTGTAGACCAGGCTGGCCTCGAACTCACAGCGATCTGCCTACCTCTGCCTCCCAAGTGTTGGGATTAAAGGCGTGCCCCACCACCACCCAGTGGTTTCCCCATTTTTAATGAGATGATGACTACTGCATAGGTTACAAACCTTACTTAAATAATACATGAAATCTTTTTAGTAAAATATAAAGCACTATGTGTTTATAATTACCTGATAAACCATGGAAGTATTTTAAATACTTTTTAAAGTAATAAGCATAACGCATTCTAGCATTATTATCCTATCCAGAGGAACGCTGCTATTTTGGTGCTCCTAGCACACACTCTTGTATCGGTTCCCTCACGTGCTTGACAGTACAAAGAATACACTTGTGGGAAAGAAGCTTTAGCAAAGGGAGAAATAAAATGTCTAGCAGTTGAGCTAAATGTTAAAAAATAAATTAAAAAGAAAAACAACAACTGAGTGAGCTATAGTAGCAATATGTCATTTCTTTTTGTTTATTTATTTAGTTTGTTTTTGAGGATCTCTCTGTGTAGCCCTGGTTGTCCTGAAACTCACTATGTAGACCAGGCCGAGTGTTGGCATTAAAGACATGCACCACCACTGCCCAACCAAAATGCCATTTCAACGTGTGTGTGTGTGTGTGTGTGTGTGTGTGTGTGTGTACATGCAGGTGAATATGGGGTAACTTCACACACACACACACACACACACTTACCTAGCTGAGAGGATGAAAGAACGCTCCACACTTTCAATCTTCAATTCATTCTGATACGCTTCTTGGGTAGGTTTTCCGACCTGGAAGAAGGTACCGACATCTGACAAACTTACCATGCCACAAGTCCGACATGTGAACAGTAGCTGAAGCTGCCCAGGCTCGTAGATACTGATGTCCACAGCCAGTCTCCTCACTCAGCTTTACTGTCTATGTTCCAGACAAACTTGAATACTCACATGCAGCTTTAGGTCACAATATTTATTCTACAGAATGCTTTTTCCCAATGCCCCAGCATGGTGGTCTATAAGTCATGCCTCAAGGCTCACTGTCTCTCTCCACAAAGACTTCCCTGATTCTCTCTCAGGTGGTGGTTTTTCCTTTATGTTTTATCTGGGAAAGGGTCTCACTCTGTAGCACTTGCCATTCCCCAGCTGTCAATCAAAAACAGCACACCGACCCCTCCACCACACCTATGAAAGATACATGCTTTCCTATGCTATGGTGGCTCACGCCAATGATCTCAGCGTGCAAGGAGGTAAGAGCATCCTGATTGCTAAGTTAGCCTGTGCTACAGAGTGAACTCTATCTTATAAAACCCAAAAGAGGCTCGGTACGGTTGCTCACATCTATGATTCCAGCACTTGGGAAGTTGAGACAGGAGGATAAGGAGCTCAACGCCATCCTTGACTACATAGGCCAGCCTGGGAAATAAAATAAAAGCACAGCCCCAAACCAAGCCTTTAAAAAAGACTACTGTGGTGGTTTGAACGACCCCCACAGACTTACAGGGAGTAGCATCATTAGAGGTGTGGCCTTGTTGGGAGTAGGTGTGGCCTTAGAGAAAGTATGTCACTGGGGGGTAAGATTTGAGGTTTCAGATGCTCAGTGTCTCACACACACACACTCTCTCTTTCTGCTGCCTGCAGATCTAGATGTAAAACTCTCAGCTACTCGCCAGCACCATGTCTGCCTGCATGCTGCCATGCTGCCAATAGACTAAATCTCTGAACTATAAGCCAGGCCCAATTAAACGGTTTCCTTTCTAAGAGTTGCCGTGGTTATGGTGTCTCTTCAAAGCAATAGAAACCCGAACTAAGACAACCCTGCACACACACGCAAACACTATGTATGTATGTACGTACGTACGTACGTACGTATTTAAGATGATGGTCCTACTACACTACCTCAAAGAGTCTTGAGCTCCTTTTTTTGTTTGTTTGTTTGTTTGTTTGTTTTTTGAGACAGGGTCTCTCTGTGTAGCCTTGGCTGTCCTGGACTCGCTTTGTAGACCAGGCTGGCCTCGAACTCACAGCGATCCGCCTGCCTCTGCCTCCTGAGTGCTGGGATTAAAAGGCGTGCGCCACCACGCCCGGCGAGTCTTGAGCTCCTGAACTCAAATTATCCTCCTATCTCAGCCTCCTGCGTATCAGGGATTAAAGGCATAGATCTTTGGCTCTAAACTCAATTTATTAATCTATTGATTTATGTTATATTTAGGTAGAGTCTCAAGTAGTTAAGTTAACTCTCACTATGTAAGCCGGGTGTGGTGGCGCACGCTTTTAATGCCAGCACCCAGGGGCAGAGGCAGGTGGATCACTGTGAGTTCAAGGCCAGCCTGGTCTACAAAGTGAGTCCAGGACAGCCAAGACTGCACAGAGAGACCCTGCCTTGAAAAACAAAAACAAAACAAACAAAACCTCACTATGTAGCTGAAAAAGCCTTAGAGCTCCTTGATCCTCTCGCCCGCTTCTCCCAAGGGGTGAGGCTGAAAGTGCATGCTGCCAGACTCACACTGACCTCCTAAAATGTTACGTGTATGTTTATAGTGACCTTTACTACTGTGTAGTTACAGGAATCATGTCTCCATTACTGCAAGTCTTACGGATAAAGGGAGGTTTGGGAAGAAGGAGAGACAAAATGAAACATCCTTTAATTCATCCTCCTTTTTTAAAATTCATCCTCCTTTTTTACCAAATCTGTTACTATTTTTGTTGACAGTCATCCTCAATAACTACACCTTGAATAACTGACGGAAGAGCAAAGCAAACCTCTGACAGGAAGGAACAGATGCAGAAGCAGGAGCAAACAGAAACAGAAAAGTGAGGGGGTGACAAAGGCGACTACCTTAGGGACTCTTTTCTGCACAGGCTTGGGTAAAGGAAAAGTGTAAAGTGAACACCGACCTTCATTCCCGCCAACGAGAGCATGTTGTTCAACTTGTACATCCCAGACTGCAGGGGTGTTGTGTACAGCAGGGCGTCGTTAAACTGAAAGGAGAAGCACGGCACAAGGCTACTTGCCGGAACTAATTTCAGCGACAGAGATATTAATAATACACAAGAATAAAAGGCAAAGATTACCTGTCAGAAATTTTCTAAGGAAATGCATTTCATTTCCAAATTCTATTAGAGCTTTAATGTTTTATGGATTCCAAATTACATTAAAGAATTATAATCTGTCTGCCAAGTGTGGTGGCGCAAGGTTTTAGTTCCAGCACCAGGGAGGCAGAGGCTGGTAGATCGATATGAGTTCGAGGCCAGCCTGGTCTATAAAGAGAGTCCAGAACAGCCAAGGCTACACAGTGAAACCCTGTCACAAAAAAAAAAAAAAAAAAAAAAAAGAAAGAAAGAAAGAAAGAAAAGATTTATAATCTCCCTGAATAAAATAAACTAAATTCAAAGAGGGAAAAAATGCTGATGAAGCATCATAACAGATCTCATCATTTCCTATGCTTGAAACAAGGGGTACGGCTGCCCCAAATGCCTCTAAGCTGCCACCTGAATGCACTGAGTTCATCTGTTATGCATGCTTCCACTAAGCAATTGCCTGGACATGTCCAACCACACAGATCCTCTTACCAGGAAAAACATTCGGGGCTGCATGACTTTCCGAGACAGCTTCATCAGCGTGCCTTCTTTGAGAAAAACCTAATGCATCCAAAGCAAACACTCAGTTAGTCCTGCCATCACCACATAACTACAGCATACATACACTTTCCTTCCAACATTCTCCCTGAGCTGTGTTTTTGAGAGCCATGGAGACATCATTTCTTTGTGACTTTTAAGGTCATGGTTCCTTTTTAAGCCCTCCAGGTGGTTTAGAAATGGGGATAAAAAGACAAGGGGCTGGGGTACTAGAGAGATGGCTCAGTGGGTAGGATTACTAGTTGCTATCATGGAGGATAGCCCTCAATCCCCTCTAACTCTAGTTCTGGGAGATCTGACACCCTCTCTGGCCTCTGAAGGTACTGCAGGCACACGGTGTACATTATACACATGTAGGCAAAACACTCATCTACATGAAATAAAAACAAAAAATAAATATTTTAAAAAGGATTGTAGTTTACTTAGAAGGGTGCTTGCCAAGCATGCAGGAAGCTCTGGGTTTGAATTTAGAACCTCTATAAACCAGGCACGAAGCCATGTGCTGTTCTGCAATTCCAGCACTTGGGAGGAAGAACGTAAGTTCAAGGCTAGCCTGGGTTATGTTAAGACTCTGTCTTATAAAATAAAATATAAACATAAAAAATACATTTATTATATACAAGAATATAAAAATTAAATATAAATATATTTAATTATGCATTATTAGCATATCAAAATGTTTACATATAACATGAATATAAACTATTTTATAACTATAAAGTTATGAATATGTAAAATATTAAAATAAATATAAAAAATTTAAAGGGGCTAGTGAGATGGCTTAGTGGTTAAAGGTAATTGCTACAAAGCTTGATGACCTGAGCTCTATCCCTGAGACCTACATGGTAGGAGAGAATCCTCCTTTGAGACACACACACACACCCACACCAAATGTAACTTAATTTTTTTCTTAGAAAGATTAAAAAGGGGAAGAAACTAAAAATTATGAAGAAATTTAAAAAATATCTAAGGCATAGAACAACTGGTCTCATAAATCCTGCACTGGCCCCAGGAGCATTCTGTGGACTGCATGTACTTGATCTTGAGCACATCCAAGGACCTAAGAACTTCACTTTACAACGTCCTGGGTTCATTTCTTAGGCCACTTCTGTGCTCTCTGAAGAGCATCAAAACAGCAATCTCTTTCCTTCTAGGCCTGACGGTTTTAAACGACATTGCTTTCAAAGCTGTGTGTGTTCAGTTGCTATTAAATCACCCTATTGAACTGCGCGGGGTCCTCTGCCTCTCTCCTAATTGAACTGGACTGCTTGTCACCGTGACTTACATCATACTGTTTTGAATGGACAGAATGATGCATATTAGGTCAGTGAAGACTGGCATAACTCATTTTCAAAACTAAGATAAAAATAGCTACAGACGTTGCCCAAACACACCGTTATTAAACTGTAGAAGGCATTCCAAGAACACTTACCCGCCCAGGCTGCACAATTTCATGGTGTCCACTTAGGCTGTATTGGATTTGCATGAGCTTCTGAAAGTTGTCCTACAGAAGACAATGCAGAGCATGTGACGCCTGGGCTTGCAGCTTCCGCAGCGTACGGGCCCTTGATTCCCAGGTACTTACCCCTTGCTTCATGGTGTCGTTGGCATGGTTCGCTACCTCTATAACAACGGCTAGGGCATCTAAAGTGTGCAGGAATAGAGAGGGCATCTGGTCATTACCAAGGAAGCAAATGGATTCCAACACTAAGCAGTTATGGTTGACAAAACCCTACACAGTAAAAGCTCTGCGGGGACCTTGGTTGCCTGTGAGTAGCCGGAAGTATAGACATTAAGATTCAGTGAGGGCAGTTGAGTGGAGAGTGGGGTCTGACTTTCACATGAACTCTGGTGCCCCATATTTGACCACGTCCCCTGGATGGGGAGACCTGGTGGCACTCAGAGGAAGGATAGCAGGCTACCAAGAATAGACTTGATACCCTATGAGCATATACAGGTCCCCCTCAGTCACAGTCATGGGGGAGGGGAGTAAGCGGAAAATGGGAGGGAGGGAGGAATGGGAGGATACAAGGGATGGGATAACAATTTAGATGTAATATGAATAAATTAATAAAATATATTTAAAAAAATATTCAGTGAGGGTGCTGGGCCTTGGTGGAGCACACCTTTAATCCCAGCACGTGGGAAGCAGAGGCAGGTGGATCTCCGTAAGTTCGAGGTCAGCCTGGACTACAGAGTGAGTTCCAGGACAGCCAGAGCTGTTACACAGAGGAACCCTGTCTCCAAACAAACAAACAAACAAACAAACAGATTCAGTGAGGGTATAACCAAGGAGAAACAGGCAAAAACAAAACAAACAAAACCAATAAACAAATTGAGCCACAGACCCTAAGGAGAGCACAGATCACGTGTCAGGCCTGGGTTTTGCTAAGAGAGCATTATTGTGCTTACGTTTACAAGGGTAAGAATAGGATTCTACCTAGTAGCTAAGGGCTTCCCAAATACAAACTGTCTTGGGAAATGATTCTGATAAGACTCGGAGGCTAGGAGTACAGCTCGGGGATACAGCGCGTACTCTGCATGGCTAAGGCCCTGGTTCAGTTTGACCACCAATAAAGCAAAGTCTTCCAAAACAAAAGCAGAAGGGGGCCTTGGGTTCAGTCTTCTTCTCTTAGACTGATTTAAAGGTATGTGAATTAGTAGACATGAGAGAAATGAGAGGCTCTGGGGTTCATCCTCGATAGAGAAAGGAAGAAGAGGGAGAGGAGGGAAAGAACAACACAGGAAAGGAGAGAAGAAAGGGCTGGGGATAGGAGAGGGAGGGAGAGAAGAGAGGGATGGAGGGAGGAAAGGAGAAGGGAAGGAGGGAAGAAGAATGCCACACAGAAGCACACCAGATCTCAGCACGAAAAATTCAGGCATCAATTTGTACGCTGGGTTACTTAGCTTCATTGGACTATTTTTAGTTTATAATTTGTATTAGTCCTTTGCCTTTCACAAGTGTTTTTAATGTTCTGGTCACAAAATCTTTATACTTAGATATAAAAGCACGTATGTATGTATGTATGTATGTATGTATGTATGTATGTGTATGTATTCAGCTGGGGTAATAGTGGGATTACAGGTATTTACCACTATACCTAGCTAAGTCTTTTGTCTGGGGATGTGGCTGTGCCCGAATGTTCCATAAAGAACAAATGTAAAGATAATTTGTCACAACGAACAGGAAGGTCCCACACACAGCCTTTGTTGGGTAGGCAGCGGAGAAGCTCACAGCCTTTAGCTGTCACTAACCTAGACACACATGCTTGCCCTGCACACATGACTGGGACATTCTGAGACAAACAGGAGAAATGACAGAGGAGAAAGCATGCTTGCCCAGAGTTTTACGTAAGTGTTCAGCAACGAAGGAGCCATTGCTCATGTAGCCAACGCTGGACTTAAAATTATTCTTCTCCTTTCTTCCCCCCAAGACGAGGTTTCTCTGCCCCTGGCTGTCCTCCAGCTCACTCTTGTAGACCAGGATGGTCTCAAACTCACAAAGAGCCACCTGCTTCTGCCTCCTGAATGTTGGACCACTTAATTTTCTTGATTTTTTTTTTTTGACACACAGGGTTTTGAAACATAGGGGTTCTCTGTGTTCTCTTGACTGTCCTGAACTCACTTTGTAGACCAGGCTGACCTCAAACTCACAGCAATCCACCTGCCTCTGCCTCCGAGTGCTGGGGTTAAAGGCATGCGCCACCATGCCCAGCTTTATTCTACTTCTTGAATGCTGGGTGTTTCTGTGTTACCTTGTCTGACTTTGGGTACTCTTTCTAGTACCAACCCTAGAGGCTTCTGTACTTCTTAAACATATGTTCTCCTCAGTATTACTGCTTAAAACCTGTGTGTGTGTGTGTGTGTGCGTGTGTGTGTGCGCGCGCGTGTGTGTCTGTGTTATGCTAGAGAGGTTAGGCTATGGTTCTACTACTGAACTACACTCTCACCCTTTTCAGTTACTAAAGGAAAAGTAGGGTCTCCTTATATAGCAATCCCCACCACAAGCCAGAACTTAAGCACCTGACTCTGTCTTTACAGCACATGCTCATGGTTTCTCTGGAAACGCTCATCTCTCTGGTCAGCTGCAATTTGCAGGGAGCAGGGCTGAGAACCTTAGGACTGAGTGGGTGACTGAGAGATGCTGTACTTTGCCAACTGGTGTCCAAGCTCCTCAGTTCTACTCTCTGTGTGCCATCTCCTTGAGAGATGCTGACAGGCAGGTGTGGTGGCACACACCTTTAATCCCAGCACTTGGGAGGCAGAGGCAGGTGGATCTCTGTGAGTTCAAGGCCAGCCTGGTCTACAAAGTGAGTCCTGGACAGCCAAGGCTACACAGAGAAACCCTGTCTCGAAAAACAAGAAAGACAGAGAGAGAAAGACAGACAGAGAGAGAGAGAGAGAGATGCTGACGACTCTATCCCTTTAGACAGTCTATCTACCTCTCAAAGCTCTATCTTTCCTTCTTCATGAGACAGACTCAGGTCAGCAATGCCTACTCTTCCACCTATGCCAGCTCATTCACTGTCCTGCTTTTTCCCAAGCTAACTGCTCTGCCGCTACAATGGTCATATTTTCCTCTTATGACTCTGTACAGATCAGAGCATCCTTACTCTAAAGCTATTGCCTTCATTATTCATATGGGAGAGATTTTAAGTTTCTTCATCAACTGGACTATGTCTCTCCTGAAGACATAAAGCATCACTTTTCTTTAAGATGTTAGCATAACTCTGGGCTGTGTACATCGTTCACTGATAGAGCATTTGCTTAGTATGTGTCCTGAGGGGAATTTGTAGTATCACAAACAACAACTACACCAAAGAAATTAACTTGGGAATAGAAGCACAGGCCCTGTGGTCGCAGCACTCAAAAGAGGTTGAGGCGGGCTGGAGAGATGGCTCAGAGGTTAAGAGCATTAGATGCTTTTCCAAAGGGCGTGAGTTCAATTCCCAGCAATCACATGGTGGCTCACAACCATTTATGTGAGATCTACTGCTCTCTTCTGGTGTGCAGGTGTTATTTGCAGGCAGAACACTATATACACAATAAATAAATAAATCTTTTTAAAAAGAGGCTAAGGCAAGAGGATGATGAGATCAAGGCCATTCTGCTTCAAAACAAATTAGCCAAGACTTGGAGCAAGTATTTGTAACCACAGTACTAGGACGTAGAGGCAGGAGGATTAAGTGTTCAAGGTCATCCTTGGCTATATAGCAACTTTTAATCCAACCTATGCTACAATTAAACCTTATTTTAAAAAGCCAAGCCAAGCCAAGGGGGAAAAAAGAAAGACAAAAGACAAATAGAAGCTAGAGAAGACATACAATGATTAGGAGACAATGATGATGAATCTCTAAAAATGGCTTTGAAAGAAGCTCAAATTCTTAAAATTTATTTTATGTGTATGAGTGTTCTTTCTGCATGCATGTACACTGTATGCATGCCTAATGCCTGCAGAGGCCAGACGGGGCTGTCAGATCCCCTGGAACTGGAGCTATAGACAGCTATGAGCCAGCATGTAGGTGCTGGGAACTGAACCTGGGTCCTCTGCAGAAATAAGTGTTCTTAACCACTGAGCCATATCTCCAGCTCCCATGCTCACTCAAGTTTTAACTCTGAAGATATATAGGATGCCTAAGAATATGATCAAAATTCATAAGTTAATGGAGTGGACATGGACTTGTTAGTGAATTACTAAAGAACTAAAGATGAGCCTATGACTCCTGGAAGAGGCGGTATGAGGATAAACAGAAACCCCAACCACAGTTAATCTGAGATGGAGAGGCAGGGGGAAAGAGACAGGGACTATCTTCCTTGCGCTGCGTAGGCTATTTTCCTTACTAGAAAGACCAAGTATGGAGGGATGTGCCTGTAATCCTCAAACCTGGGAAGACCTTATGTTTGAGGGCAGCTTGTAGTACATTGTAAACTCTTGTCTCCAATGAGTGAGTGAATGTGTGTGTGTGTGTGTGTGTGTGTGTGTGTGTGTGTGTGTGTGTGTGTGTGTGTGTGTGTTTGGGGAGGGGGCATAAGAGGTAAGACACATGGAAAGTATTAAACCTCTAGCAATAATGTCCTTTAAACACTTTAGATTTTATCCTTTTATGGGTTGCTTTGTCTGTCTATAGTCAGGGTGCCAGCTGTAGGCCAGGCTAGCCTTACTCTCCTGGCAATCCTCCCGCTTTGCTTCCCAAATACTGGGATTATGTGTGTGTGTCACTGTGCCTGGCTTAAACTTTACCCTTGACTTGTAGGTTAGTCACTTCAAGTTTGAAATGACCTTGTGGACCATCTGGCTCAGTCTCTGGTTCTGAGAGACGGAGAAATGGGCACCTACAGATTGAATCCACCATGGCAGGGTAATGCACGCACAAGGAAGGACCTTCCTGATCAGGCCAGGCCTGTCCACTCTCCTGGAGGCTGGCCTGTGGGTCTCCTGAGGCTGCCCTCACCTGCGTCCAGCAGCACACTGCTACTTCCCCTAGTTCTAGTCTCATCTGCCCGAGGGAACTTTTAAAAAGGAGTTCCAGGGCTGGAGAGATGGCTCAGAGGTTAAGCGCATTGACTGCTCTTCCAGAAGTCCTGAGTTCAATTCCCAGCAACCACATGGTGGCTCACAACCATCTATACTGTGATCTAATGCCCTCTTCTGTCCTGCAGGTGTACATGTAGGCAGAGCACTATATATATAATAATAAATAAATAAATCTTAAAAAAGAAAAAAAGGAGCTCCATGTAAGGGTTTTGTGCTCAATGCATCTTTCCTTTCCAGCCTTAACTAAGGAAACCTAATACAAAAGCTAAGAGTGCAAAGGTTACTTACCTTGGGTGTCTCGGTGATCTACAGAGTCTTCCAGGAGGTTCTTTAAATAATCTAGAAAAGAAACAAGTCAGAGTATTTACAACAATGCAGCGTGCATACTCCCTAACTCATGTTTTAAATTTAGTATTTCAGTTTTATTTTTAGTTCAACCGTGGAAGAACAAAACCCTGAGATTAGGCATACAGAACCAGAACTGCAAAGACTGTATGAGTGGTTCTCAACCTTTCTAATGCCAGAACCCTTTAATATAGTGTTTCATGTTGTGGTGACCTCAAATCGTGAATTATTTTCATTGCTACTTCATAACTGCAACTTTGCTACTGATTTGAATCATAATGCAAAGATCTGTGTTTCCTGATGGTCTCAGGAGACCCCTACGAAAGGGTCGTTCAACCACAAAGGGGTTGAGAACCACTGCTATACGCATTAAGCTAAGAAATCAGCAGGGTTTGGAACATATACCTGTAACTGCACCCCTGAGCAGAAGCAGCAGGCAGGGGTATCTAACATTTGAGGATAGCACAACCTGAGCTACACAGTGAAAGCTTGCCAAACAAAACAAACAAACAAACAAACAAAAACACGGGGGGTAGGGGGGAGAGAGGGGGGGGGGGTAAGGTCTAGTATCATATGACTAAGTCTCACAACTCTTTTCGTTCCTGGGCCAAAAATGCAATCCAGGTCACCTACTGTTTTCCTGAGTGTGGTTACTCCACCAACCATCAAATGCCTAAACCTCAAGGTCTAATACAAAAACCTCAAGGCATGAATACTCTGAAGGCTCGGAAGTCAGATTTTTCAACCTAAGAATCTAGCAATTACCAGAGTGCCAAAGTAACTCCCCGTGTGTTCTAAAGCAGCCCTTTGCAGATGCAGACATCTAGCCTCAGAGGACATCTGCCGGTGTCTGGAGCTGCTTTCTGCTGTCTCAGCTAGGGAGAAGGGGTGCCACTGGCATCTGGGGGTTGGTGATTCATCCTTGATACAGTCTCGGGACAGATAACCCAAATCTCAGCATGGCTGAGGTCCAGAAACCCCTGACTAGATGAAGATGGCATGCGAACAGCATAAGCAACATGGTGCACTGTGCCTTACTATATGGGATAGTTCTAGTTAATGAATCTTTAATACCAGAAAATGTCACTGGGACTCAGAAAACACTTACTTCTCTATTGAGAAATGTTGCATGTCCTAGTTATCCATCCAATTTCTTTCTCTAGAACTCACCATCCCCCACGGCATGGTCTGTTACTTACTCTTCTGACTTTCTAGCTGTTGCCTAACAAAGGCTCCTTGTCCTAAAACAATATTTGGTTGGGCACAATTCAAACACTTCCCATGTACTTCGTGGCCCCATGCTGTCTGTCTCTAGTTGCTCTCTTCTTCTGCATCCCTTTTCTTCTTCTTTTTTTAATAAAGATTTATTTATTCATTATGTATACAGTGCTCTACCTGCATGTATACCTGCAAGCCACAAGAGGGCATCATATCACATTATAGATGGTTGTGAGCCACCGTGGTGCTCTTAACCTCGGAGCCATCTCTCCAACCCCTTGAATCCCTTCTTGTACTCCCCCCCACCCCCGTGTGTGTGTGTGTGTGCCTGTGTAATGCTGGAGATGGAACCCAGGGACTCAGACATGGTCAATCACTGAACCACATCCCCGTACTTTAAGCAAATATGAAAACTTGGATGCTCACACTGGTTTTCCAAATGTAATGACAGATACACTCCAACTGTTGAAACTTCCTGTCTCTGTGGTAATGAAATAGGAGCCTGTGAGTCTGGATATACATATTTTAACTATCCAGTATGGTAGTAAGCCTGGTAAAGTGTTGTGTGTGACCATAGTAAGCTTCTTCGGGGTATGGCAAGGCTTCCATCTTGCCAGGGAGGGTCATTAGGAATTCAGATCTGAAGGCAGCTCAAATGTACAGGGAGGATGGCAGCTCTCTGATGAAGTATGAAGGAAAAAAAAAAAAAAAAGAAATCACAAAATTGCTTAGCCTATTCTCAGACTTAAAAACAAAAACCAAAAAAGCAACCAATGCTTATTAAGCCAGGCGTGTTGGCTCGTGCCTGCCACTCTAGCTCAGGAGCCTGAAGCAAAAGGGCTGCCAGGAATCTAAGGCTAGCCTAGACTACAAGAGTTTCAGGCTAGCCTCGGCAACAAAAGGAGGCTCTGTCTCAATAAAACCAAGCAGGCTAGTTTCAGCTGACTCAACTCAGAATGCGCTCCATATATAAGCCATGTTTGATGACTGTGTATTTAATAATCCTGTGGCTGAAAGTGCTAGCATTGAAACCCTCTCTAGTGGTTCATGCCTGTCATCCCAGGACAAGGGAGGTTGATGAATCCAAGGCTAGCCTCCAGTACAGTGATACGCTGTCTCCAAAACAAACAAGCTTGTCCTTTATTTTTTTTAACATTTACTTATTTGTTACATTTGTGTTTGCCTGAGGCACATGCCTGCCCTGATGTACTTATGCAGGTCAGATTAAAGGTCAATTCTCTCCTTCTGCCTTGAGGCTTGGGATTGAACTCAGGTCAGAAGGCATGACAATAAGCTCCTCACAGAGATCCACCTGCCTCTGCCTCCCCGAGGACTGGGATTAAAGGCCTGGGCAACCACAGCAGGCTTTTGAGTCATCTTGCCAGCCCAAACTTCCCCTTTTAACAGATATAAGGTCCAAGGGATTCTCCTTAAGCTTGTAGTTAGCTGAAGAATCTAGATGGGAAAGCAGGTTTACTTAAGTGCCAGATACATGGCAAATTCTTCTTTTTATTTATTTATTTTTTTTTTCAGTTCTTGTTCATCTATACTGAAGTTTGTTTCTGCAAATGAAATTGTTTCTTTATCCCAAAAAAGCTTCCTGGGAGACATGAATATTAGGAAATCATGACCTCAGAACCATTCTCCAGATTTTGTTTGTTTGTTTAGCTGGTTGGTTGGTTGGTTTTGGTTTGGGCTAGTGTTCAAACTAGGCTGCTGGCCTGCCGACATGAGCTTTCAGGAACAGGCGTTGAGTACAGTTGCTACCCAGAAAGTATACTAAGGGTGTTGCTACCATGAGCTATTTGTTTTAATTATTGACTTTTATTTTATGTGCATTGGTGTTTTGCCTGCATGTTTGGCTGTGTCAGGGTGTCAGAATTGTGAGCTGCCATGCGTGTGTTGGGAACTGAACACAGGTCCTCTGGAAGAGCAGTTAATGCTCTTAATTGCTGAGCCATCGAATCGAGGCAGGAACGCAGACAAGTCAGCCTTCTGCCAATTTAAAACCTGTGACACTGGGGCTGGAGAGATGGCTCAGAGGTTAAGAGCACTGCCGGCTCTTCCAAAGGTCCTGAGTTCAATTCCCAGCAAACACATGGTGGCTCAAGACCATCTATAATGAGATCTGATGCCCTCTTCTGGCCTGCAGGCACACATACAGACAGAATACTGTACACATAAATAAATAAATCTTAAAAAAAAAAAAAAAAAGAAAGAAAGAAAGAAAGAAAAGAAAACTTAGGATACTGGTCTCTACAATTCAACTAGCCCGCCCATTCATTCGTGATTCCCTTCAACAGTTGTATGAATCAGGCAGGCAGGCAGCACCATGAGGACTATGAGCAATCGATGTGAGTCAGACAACACAGCTACCCAGGGACTGGCTGCAGCCAGGGTGAAACCAGAAAAGGAGACCAGACAGACAACCTGCATAGTCACAGGTATTAGCTACCACCTCCCATTCAGGGCCTGGCCCTGCAGAAACCTTCACAGGACTCACGGGCCAGCAGTTGCTTCAGCTGCCAACTTAGACTTGTAACATCACGAATTCCCTGCCCCTACCCAAACCAATTAAGTATAGTTTAAAGTGCTGTTTAAAAGAAAGAAACTAAGAAAGAAAGAAACAAACAAACAAACAAACTGTCTCAAACCCCAATGAGACTATTGTTTTTTGTTTGGTTTTGAATCAGAACTAGGAAAGATAAAAACCAGGGTTGGTGGTGCACACCTGTGTGACCTCAGCATTTGGGAGGTGGACATCTTAAATTAGAGACAGAGACAGTATGAAGGGGGGAGAAAGGAGGGGGGAGAAAGAGAGACACAGAAAGAGAGACAGAGAGACAAAGACAGACAGAGACAATGAATGAGAATCAAATTACTGGTATATGGACATCACAAAATGTACTCTTGGACCACCAGGTGGCACCACTGATTAATTAACTCCGGAGCATCCTGTCCCTTAGCATTAGTAATGCAAAACCAAGTGAAACATGTCATGTGCAGGCCCCTAGGGATACACAAGTTACCTTTCTACTCACGTATGGCCAAAGAGAAAGGATGGGGGCCCTAAAACACTGCCTCTTCTTCTAGTTCCACGCTGTCTACATCAGAGCTGCTAGTAAGCTTCACCATGCTCAATCACAATCAACCAACATCTACCTAAAAGTACAAACTGTTCACAGATTCATCTCATTTCAGTTGCTGGAGGGAGCCTAGAACTTTCTGCCTTCAAACACAGATCATCCTGAAAGCAGGTGGTGGCAGAATACAGAAAACAAACTGTGGAGTATTGTTCCAGAGTAAAATGTCTCAAAGCGGAGAACGAGGCTTGCCGTGTTTCTTCCGGTTCCTTCTTTCCTTTAGCAGCACAGGCAGAATTGTGGGCCCCGGAGAGAGGTTATCAACTCAGGCAAAGTGCCTGTTTTGCAAAGTCTCAAAGTTAGAAACAAGCAGCTTAAAATTACCCTGGCTCTCCAAAGCTCATGTTTTTTGAAACACGAAACAAACGTCTACATGTCAAGTTACAAGACTGACTTCTTCAAGGCAGCTTGGGAGAGAGTCCCAGAGCTCTTTCTACGGCATCAGAGGCCAAAATTCTTACTCCCCTGGAAATCCAAATACGACTGTTTTGCTAAAGGAACACAGCAAAGAAGGGACTCCTAAGGACATTCTGCTATGTGGACGGATGAGCGTCTTGCTCAGCCATCATCCTCCTGCAGGAGATGGGAACTAACAGAGATCCCCAACAGGACAATGTGCAGAGAGTACCTTTGGTACTCAATCCTAGATGGGATGTCTCCATCATATCCCTCCGCTCAGGGCTCAGGGAAATCTGCCAAGAGGAGGAAGAACTGTTAAGAGCTAGTGGAGATGGAAGACATCAAGGGAAAAAAACGGCCTTCTAGGCACAACAGGACAGAAGCATAAAATGAACCAGGAGACTGTGGCAGCACGCATAAAGCTTGCATGGGTCTGCCTCTGATAGGGTCCTGGTGCTGAGAGGGGAAGTGGGCA
This sequence comes from Acomys russatus, assembly GCF_903995435.1. Lineage (NCBI taxonomy): Eukaryota > Metazoa > Chordata > Mammalia > Rodentia > Muridae > Acomys > Acomys russatus. Next base: position 17,098,799 of record NC_067167.1, on the reverse strand, counting down.
CAAGCTCCCATCCCTGACCCAGAAGCTATCTCTAATCTATAACTACTCACAAAGGAAAAAAAAAATTACAAAGCACACTTTTTTTTTTTTTTAACTTACAGATCTTTTGCTTATATATCATAGTTTCCAATTTTGAGTTTTTATGGGACAGGGTATATGTCTGACTATATGTTTTTCATTCTTTTTTTTTTCTATTTGTCTTATTTTTATTCTAGTTTGTTTGTTTGTTTGTTTTTTCGAAACAGGGTTTCTCTGTGTAACAGCTCTGGCTGTCCTGGAACTCACTTTGTAGACCAGGCTGGCCTTGAACTCACAGAGATCTGCTTGCCTCTGTCTCAAGAGTGCTGGGATTAAAGCTGTGTGCCACCACTGCCTGGCTAGTTTGTTAGTTTTTATGTGCCTATTTGTTTTCTACAGAGAGAAAGAAGGCAGGGAGTTGGATAGGTAAGGAAGTGGATAGAATCTGGGAGGAGATCAAGGAGGAAAAAGCTGATCAGAATATATTGTATAATTAATAAAAAAAAAAAAAAAGAAATTCTTACTCCCCTGGTTAGTGATGTCTAGCCAGGGAACAATCTTGCAACTTCTTTTTTCAATGTATTTTTACTTATTTTTATTTAATCCATTAATTTTTATGGTGTTGGAGATCAAACCCAGGCTTTGCATGGGTCAAGCAAGCATTCCACCACTGAGGGCCACCAGTCCCTTCAGCACTTCTGAATATGTTAAAGAATTAGGCTGGCTAGATATAGTGGTATATGCCAGCAATTCCAGCTATTCGGGAAACTGAGGCAAAAGGATTAGAAGATTGAGGGAAAATAGCAAGACTGTCCCAGGGAACAATTAAGTCAGAACAAAACTCAGCCAAACAACAAAAACCTATAAAATATTGTGAAACCTACTTTAATTATAAGGTGCATTATGAGAAATTTGGTAAATTAAATAATGATGAAGAAAATTCAACCCTTGAGCATGTCTCTAAAATAATGCATACAGTATTTCTCTTTGAAACAGGTCTTCATACAGCCTAAACGGGCCTAGAACTCCTGATCAATATTGCCTCCATGGTTATAGGCATGCACCTATGTGCCACAAAGCCTGATTTTGTTTTTTCAAAAAGACAGTGTCTTGCTATGTAGCACAGGCTGGCCTCAAGCTTTCCAGCCTCCTGCCTCAGCTTCCTGAGTGCTGGGGTTGCAGGTGTGTGTTACCACTACCAGTACTGAGTACAAATCTGGTTTCCTTCTGGCTTTATAGATGCTTGATGTGTCTTAGCAATATGAAGGATTTCCTCCTCTATTTTATTGCCTGACAGCAGTCTTAAATCTGTTGTCCAGGAATAGCAGATGTTAGAAACAGCATCTTATCGCACTCCTGGAAGTTAACAGAGTTGGATAAATGGTGTGATCGTTTTAAGTAACATAGATCATTATCTTGATAACTTGTCGTTTTTTCATATTGCAAACTACTTTTGGATTACTATGAACAAATGTTTTAAAAGTATAATTTTAAAGGCATTGTCAAAAGGGTGGCCTCAGACTCAATTGACCTTGAACCTGTGACCCTCCTGCTACCACCTCCTGGGCGCTGGTGTTACAAGAAAGTGCACATACTTCTCTTATGAGGCACCTAGCAACTCAGGAGCGCTGTCCGCATCAGCTGCATATCCATGCAGTCCACTCCACACTGGAGAACAGAACAAGGTCCTGCTCCCTCACAACCATCAAACACAGACGGTTTCTATTCAAATGTATTCCCAGTTAAACTGGGCATATGGGTCAGAGACGTACTCAGCCTGAACTACTTCTGTGAATAGGTGCAAAGGAAAACTCTGTCCTCTGACTGACCTCAAGGGAGAATCCCCTATGTACATAGCTGGGTGTGCACATGGTAAGATCAGCTGCATGCTGGGAAGGGCTGTGCACAGTAGAAAGAGTGGTTATTTAGCTGAAATCAGTGAGAACAGAAAACCACCTAAACTATATCCCTTAGTAACCAGCACCCCCTTCCTTTGGATCTCATAAAAGTCCCAGTCAATAACCGGGGAACCCTTGAGTACTCATGTGGCCTGATATCACTCAACAGTGTACTCCGATCAGCTCTATCGCTGTGCTAATGAATGAAGTGTCCTTGCTACTTTGAAATCTGTGGGCATTTACTTCAATCCTTTCACATGATGCCAAGAACCTGGACACACTGGCCTCAGACACCAGCCATGGGTAACATCATTACTAATTAAAAAGCACTGTGACTCCTGACTCGAATTCATCTATTTTTCAAATACCAGTTCAATTCTAGTCCTTGAATATGTGGCTTGGACCTGTCTTTATAAACATGGCATTTGTATAAGCTAGAAAAGGGACCTTTATGTTTTTCCCCCCCTCCAGACTCATGGCTTCGAATGCAAGAAACAGCATTCTGTGAGATAAGACTCCCTTCTCGGCTGATGTAGTCTCTTATTGGGAGATAGGCTGGACTTGGAATTCAGTTGATCATCTTAATGCAGGGCAGAACCAAGAAAAAAAAAAAACTTGTCTATCTACCCAAGATTTTGATGACGTTGGTCCTGAAAAGGTAGCTTCAAAGGACTCGTGAACCCCAAGTCCATGCTGTGACAAGCTTTAGAGGTGCATCTTAGAGTGGGCAGACCCAGCCTCAGGGCCCTCTTACATGGTGAGGCGTGTCTAGAATGCCCTCAAGAGGAGTCAGTCACAAATGACGCCTCTCAAGGGATTATTCTGGGTTTTCTAAGACTCCTTTTCTTGGTGGCTGGACAATCAAGGCTGCTAGTTGATCAGATGACAATCTCAAGTACACAGAAAGAGCCTTGGCACATTAAGCCACTCTGAAGTGTAAAGAAACTCTTGTCTGTATTTGTCCCTACCACTCTATCAACAGAGCAAAGTTAGGCTTTGGGAGACAAGAGTAGTTCACTCTGCAACAGGCAAGTGGAGGATAAAGCAAAGCTGAGCACCAGAGGGAGTTCACATTTAGCTGAATTTTTGTGTTTTTGTCCAACAGTCCCTATGAGGCCGTAATTCTGACAAAAACTGTGAGAGAAACTCTAGCAACAAGTCCTGCTCACTAAATCACTGCCAAAACAAGTCCCAGAAACAGAGGCATTTGGCTACTTGCAGGGAATCTAGGTCAAGCTTGCAGTAAGGACTGAAGAAAGAATGGCTTTGTAGAGATCCCTGCTGATAATATTCAGGGTATCTGCAACCTTGGATGGACAAAATACAAGCACATAAACAGACAGACAGCCTTGATTTTCACTAACCTTTACTGTTTTGTTTCTGTGAAACAGGGTCTTGCTGTGTAGCCCTGGCTGTCCTGGAACTTGCAATGTAGACCAGGCTGGCCTCAAACTCACAAAGATCCACTTGCTTCTGTGCCACCACACCTAGCCCCATTTTCATCAACCTTAAAATGAAGTAAGAGTTTCTGTCTACCGGTACTGGTAGCAAATCCCAGAAGTATTAACAACCTTTGTGACTCTATCACCATGAAAATAGCATATATTTTATGACAAATTATAGTTGAGGCAAACAGTGGAAAATAGTGAATATTCACATTAGCATTATCTCTGAGTCAGGGTACTTATCCAATCTCCCATCAGATCTTAATTAACTCAGGACTAAGAGAGCACATTTGGCTAGGCGAGGTAGCACAGACTATAATTCCAGCATCTGGGAGGTGGAAACATGAAGATGGGGTGTTCAAGGTCATCCTTGGCTATATAATAAATTTGAGGTCACCTGGGCTACACAACATCGGGTCTCAAAACAACAACAAAACCAGAATAGGTCTGAGTATGTAATTCAAGTGCAGGAGTATTTGCCTAGCAAGCACAAAGCCCTGAGTGTGATCCCTAGTACTTCACAGTGATGCGTGACTGTAATCCTGACAGGAGGGGCAAAGCTCCAAGGCCACCCTTGCCTTCCTAGGAAGCTGAAGGCCAGCGCGAGCTAAGTGAGACTGCCTCAAAAACAAATACACAGAAAGAACAGGCAGATAGAATGTGCATAGATCTTCTTTTAAGTCCTGAGGTCTTTCCAAAATATTTAAATATTTCTACAGATATAATTTATTTAATAGAATCTATTAAAATGGTTTCCTCAGACTATAATTAAAAAGGAATTGCAATAGCACAGGATCTGGGCTAGTTAACATAAATTCTGGACAGCATTATCTCCTATCTCCCCATAGAGAGAAATGCTTCTATCATAGCCTTTAGGCTTGTGAGAAAGTAAATTCTTTGTCTGGCGTCTAAGATATGGTCACCAAGACCCTTTTAAAATCAAATTCTGACCTGTAGAAAGTGTTGAAATGGCCTGTTTGATTTTCGTTCTGAGACAGGGTCTTACTATGCAACCCTGGCTGGCCTGGGATTTGCTATGTAGATAAGCTGACTGTCTGTGCCCCAAGTGCTGTGACTAAAGGTATGGGCCACTACACCAATATAAAGTGATTTTGGATGTACACAATCAGCTCTGGTTTCAAAATAAAATACTTGCTTTTTGTTTGGTTTTTTTTTTTTTTTTGAGAATGGGTTTCTCTGTGTAGCTTTGGCTGTCCTGGACTCGCTTTGTAAAGCAGGCGGGCCTCAAACTCACAGCAATCCACCTGCCTTTGCCTCCTAAGTGCTGAGAATACAGGTATGTGCCACCACGCCCGGCAATAAAATACTTGCTAAGAGGGGTTTTCAATAAGGATTTTTAAAGTGTAAGCTACTAATTTACTTTTCAAAATCTGTAGATTAGCCTGGTTTTCACTCAGAGTTACAGCGTCAGAACACCACAACAGATATGTTTAATACCCATATTCTACTAACAAAGAAAGTCTTAAATTTCTAAAACCTAGAGGGAGTTAATGTCATCTTAGACAAAGACAAAGACTATAGGAAAAAGTAATAAAATGTATCAGTAAATCAACTTTAATATAACAGATATTTTGAACAAGATCAAAGAAAGTACAATGACTCAAAGTTCAAAGGACTATTGTTTCCATAACTGTGGAAATGGAAAGGATTTTCAGAAGCATTTTAAAATATATTTTTCAATATACTTTCTCCTCAGTGATCCTGCTTAATTCAACTTCCTTCAATATCAATGTAATACTGTTCCACCAAAAAAAAAAAAAAAAAAAAAAAAATGCTTTTACTGAGAAAAATGCAAATATATGTGGAGATTAAAAAAAAAAAAAAAAAGAAGCTGAAAGGGTCTATGAGTCATTCCCAAACAATAGAAGATGAAAAAGGATCTGGCTTTTTATATTACTTACATATTTCTATATGCATTAAAGAGCCCTTAGAAGGAAAACTACAAAAATAACAAGGGGCAAGATCCATACAAATTTCAGAGAGAGAAGAAGAGCTCAGTGGGAACTGGGGTAGCTGGACACAGCCTCAAAGCACTGCATGACCTGTGGGGTGAGGGCCATTTCCGCGCTGCGGGCCAGCCCCGGCTGTCCAGGTCAGGCCCAGCCCATGTGAGCACTTGCAGAGTGAGTGATGAACGCATGGGAGAGTTCAGCCTGGAAGGGTGTGCTTTAGCAGGCAGCAGGAAGCCGCCTACAACTACAGCAAAGGAGAGTAAGACTGGAGAAAGCTGGCCTCACGAGCCGAGGTCTCTATACTGCAGCTAAGTGTGCTCCCAGCTTTTCTATCAAGTACAGCGAGGGCTGGGGAGAAAGGTGGGTGACTAAATACTGGTAAAACATGCCTGAGGCCCTAGGATCAATCTGTAGTACAAAAGTAAGTAAGAAAACAAATTAAATAACAATAACAGATCACCAAGACCTATAAGCAGAACCAAAGCACTCCTTTGGCAGGGAAATGAAACAACGATTTGCTGGGTTGTATAGTGCGTGATGATAGGTGGTTTGGCCAGTAGGAAGACATTTCTGCAGTGGGTGGGAAAAGCCCTGACCCAGCAGGAACAGGTTCCAGAGGGACAGGAAAACCAGGAGATCCTAGCAGGGAGTAACCAGGAAGAGGAGTTTAGTCCTTCTGTAAGGGCCCGCGTCATGGGTGCTTGTTGTTGATGCCAAATGCTATATAGTGATGTGTCCATTCGGCACACATCATGATGCTATTGCAAGAGATTCTGAAATTCATAAAAAGGAACAACTGCTCGTTTCCTAGGCCTATCAGTCAAGTATGATACAGGCCAAGACCTTTGAGACCCAGACAGCTTCTTCTTGAAGAGATGAGAAACAGGCAACAGACTGCTGACGACTTGGTAGCAGTGTCTGCTTGCTTCCTGCCTGCGTGTCAGAATTCCTATTCGTTCCAACACAAGAAGATCTGAGCGCCCCGCACACTCAGGATAGGGCCGGACTGTAACACATTAGCCGTGACCAGGCAACACAAAAGGAACACTTAAAAAGCATTCAGGATCCATTAGGTAAACCGCACACTGTGTTTTCTTGAACATTTTACTATACAACTGTATGCATCCTCTTAGATTTAATTTTGAGTTGATATTTTAAAAACTACTACCAAGAATTAATCTAATTAATTAATTTAATTCATGTGTGCGTTTGCTTTAGTGATGCTGGGGGATGCAAGTGGTGGCCATATGATATGCTCCACGCCATGTGCTCCTCTACAAGGAATCCCACAGAGGATTTAGTTGGAGTTTTGTTTACTACAATGAAGGGAGAGAGAACTTTAGCAGAAATTATAGTTCTCCCATGCGGAAAAGCACTGAAGAGAGGAAAAAAAAAAAAAAAAAGATGGCTAACCAGTAGCAAAGACCACTGCCTCTGGGGATTTCTACTCACCTTTCTCTAAAAGAAATATTCTGCGTTATGGGTCCTCATCTATCTATGCATTTCTCAGACTCCCTCTGCCAAGAAAGGAAGCATACACGTCTGCTTACACAGAGTCAGGCAGGAATCTTCCCCACGCTGCCAAATACGTAGATACTAATGGACATCAGGAGTTCGGTTCAAATAAAGGCTTACTCTTCCTTTTAGCTACTGGACTGTTTGTGCATTTGAAATTACAAGGTTGTTGGGAGGATTGCGTAATTTGAACTTGCTTTCCCAAATGTGGGGGCCCAGTTAGTCATTTAAGCAGATGTAGACTTAAGACTAAACATCCAGACTGGATGGTGTTCTTATTGAGGACCCAGGTTCAATCCCCAGCTCCCATACAGTGGTCCACAACCGTCTCAAACTCCAGTTCCATGGCATCTGACACCATTTTCTGACCTTGGTGAGCACCAAGCACACATGTAGTATACATATATGCAAGAAGATTCCTACAAGTTCTATGCAGCTTAGGCTATATAATGGGTTCTAGGCCAGCCTAGGCTCTTATGTGGACTATGTCTATGAATCTTAAAAATATACCCTAATGAAAATGACTCCAAGAGATTAGTGTAGAGGAATATGTCGATAATTGTAGCACTCCTTAGTGTGAACCAGGAGGGTTACAGTGAGGCTGAAGCCAATTTGGGCTACCTAGCATGTACAAGCCAGTCAGGACTACACAGCAAGACACTGCCTCCAACAGCATTAAAATCAAAATTTAAGAACCCACAAACCCCCTCGAAAGAAAGAAAGAAAGGAAGAAGGAAAGGGAAGGGAAAGGGGAAGGAAGGAAGGAAGAAGGAAGGAAGGATACATCCAACAAAGGGCTAATATCCAAAATACATAAAGAACTCAAGAAATTAAAAGCCATCAAAGCAAATAACCCAATTTAAAAAATGGGATACAGAGCTAAACAGAGGACTTTCAACATAGGAATCCTGAATGCCTGAGAAATGCTTAAAGAAATCAACATCCCTAGTCATCAGGGAAAGGCAAATCATAACGACTCTAAGATTCCATCTGCACCTGTCAAATGGCTAAGATCAAAAGCTCAAGCGACAGCATATGCTGGCGAGGATATGGAGAAAGGGGACCACTCCTCCATTGCTGGTGGGAGTGCAAACTTGTACAACCACTTTGGAAATCAATCTGGCACTTTCTCAGAAAATTGGAACTAGTGCTACCTCAAGACCCAGCTATACCACTCCTGGGCATATACCTGGACATACAGCCTGAATCCGGAAACAACCTAGATGTCCCTCAACCAAAGAAATGATAAAGAAACTGTGATGCATTTACACAATGGAATATTATACAGCTATCAAAAACAAGGAAATCTTGAAATTTATAAGCAAATAGATGGAACTACAAAAGATCATCCTGAGTGAGGTAGCCCAGACCCAGAAAGACACGCATGGTATATAGATGTCCTCTGAGAGACTCCACCCAGCAAGGGATTATGACAGATATTGGAACTTGCTGCCAGACTCTGGGCGAAGGATTGAGAGTTGTATGGAAGAGTTGGGGGATGGAAGGACCTGGAGGGTTCAGGAGCTCCACAAGGAGACCATCAAGCCTGGTGGCTCTGGACCCAGGGGGGCTGCACAAACTGATGCATCAACCAAGGACACCGCAAGCAGAGAAACTAGACACCCTGTTCAGATATAGCCGATGGACAGCTCATTCTCCATGGGGGGTGGGGGGATGCCTCTGACATGAACTTGGTGGAGTGGGCTTGTGGGCACACAGAAGGGGATCCAGGCTATCCTGATGAGACCTGATAGGCTGAGGTCAGAAGGTGAAGTCAGAGGTCTAGGGGAGGGGAACAGGGCAGAGGAGGGAGGGAGGGTGGGATTGGGAAGATAAGAGCAAGGGGATAACAATTGGGATGTAATATGAATAAATCATAATAAAAGAAAGAAAAGGAAGGAAGGAAGAAAAGAAAGAAAGAAAGGAAGGAAGGAAGGAAGGAAGGAAGGACGGACGGACGGACGGACATACATAAAGTTGAAGTCTGATGTGGACTCCCTTTCTCAGTGGGGTTCCCACTCAACCTGATCTGGTAAACCCAGATCTTGTAAGGAATGTCACATAGCCCTCAAGGAAGATAACAGGCCAAACACTTCCTGATAAAGGATTTGTTCAGCAAGCACAGGGAATTCCTGGAAGTACCCCACACTATGTTGAGGAGATCCTAGCCTCCAACAAATGATCATACTTACAAGTTATTCCCTCGAGGATAGGATAATTAAGTACTGTGCTTTCCTTCTTGTAATAGGACCCTGTTCTACTGCATGTAGATTAAGCATCCTGGTCCCAGTAGCCCTATCAAATTAGACACATTCACAAGTCCCTCCCCACGGCCCACTGTTTATAAATAAAGGCTGGCTGGCTGGCTGGCTCGCTTGCTTTCCACTCTCCTACCATGACCATCTGAGACTTCCTTTATTCCACGGAAGAACTGACGCTGACGCTCGAGGTAAGGCGGTCAAGACAGCTGTGGCTGAGCTGCCTTGGCAGCTGCTCCACCACTGCTAGCTCCATGCTGACCCGTGGCAAAGCACTGCTAGGCCAGTGTCTCCCCGGACCTGCCTGCCAGCAGGTTTCGGACTTCTGCCTACTTCCTCTGCTGTGCTCAGCACGGCAGGAAGGAAGGACTGTAACGCTTTTGGTATCATCACTGGTTTGTGGCATTCCCAAGCCTCCACTATCTTCTGATACCAGCAATCTCACTCTAAAAGAGCTAACCTGTAACACTCTAGTGGAAACTCATTTTCTGCCTCTCCTGGTAAGACCAGGAACCTGGCCTGGTACTCAGGCCTCCGGCCTCACCCTGAGCGCTCTAAGGTGCCTCTGAGAGGGAAATGGGATCTTGAGACCTTTGACCTGGAGGTCTGTGCACTCTTGTCTGGAGGCAAGCAGTGCCTGGACCAGCCTGCTGGATGTGGAACTCAGGCTGCCCTCTGGATGCTGAACCACACAGACGGACTTAAAAGTCCAATCTCACATGATGTTGGTATTAAAAAACAACAGATCTGTTTGCTTTGATTATACACACATGCCCCAGCTTGCTGGGATTCAGGCATCCTGGGCAAGCACTCTACCAACTCAGCTAGACCCGCAGCCCCAAAGCTGCTTTCTTTTGTTTTCTTTCTTTCTATCTATCTATCTATCTATCTATCTATCTATTTTTGAGACAAGTTTCTCTGTATCTATCTATCTATCTATTTATTTATTTATTTTTGAGACAAGTTTCTCTGTGTAGCCCTTGCTGTCGTGGACTCACTTTGTAGGATCTATCTATCTATCTATCTATCTATCTATCTATCTATCTATCAATTTATTTATTTTTGAGACAAGTTTCTCTGTGTAGCCCTTGCTGTCGTGGACTCACTTTGTAGGATAGACTGGCCTCAAACTCACAGAGATCCACCTGCCTCTGCCTCCCGAGTGTTGGGATTACAGGCATGTACCACCACCATGCCCAACTCAAATATTTTCTTAAAAACAGACTTTAAAGCCAGGTGTGGTGGTGCATACCTTTAATCCCAACACTTGGGAGGCAGAGGCAGGCGGGTGGCTGTGAGTTCAAGGCCAGCCTGGTCTACAAAGTGAGTCCAGGCCAGCCAAGGCTACACAGAGAAACCCTGACTCGAAAAAAAAAAAAAAAAAAAAAAAAAGCAAAAAACCCCACAGATTTTAATTAATGAAAAAAAAGAGGCCACGAATTTGGGATAGAACAAAGACGGTCTAGAGGGAGAAAAGAGAAGGGGAAAATGATGTAGTTATAACCTCAAAGATAAAGGAAATAATTAAAAACAAAAACCCACGTTTTTTAAAAACCAGGTATGGGCACTGATAAAAGCACTTGCTGCCCAGCCTGATGAGCTCGGTTCAATCCACACGACCCACATGATAAAGAGGAAATGGACACCTGTAAATTGTCCTCTGACCTTCACATGTGTGTTATGGCACACATGTATACACATCTCACACAACAAACAAACAAGTAAGTAAATGAAACAAAAGAAATGTAAAAGCCAGGCACGGCAGTGCACACCTATCATCCCAGCACTCAGGAGGCCAACAGCAGTGTAAGTAGCCTGAGTCATTGTTGCCTCCACAATGAAACTTTGTCTTAAAAAGAAAAAGAAGACATATATACAGTTTTAAAAACCTGGATTTTTCTCTCTTTTCCACCAAAAACAACTTAGCATGCAATCTAAATTAAACACAGGCAGTGTTTTACTATATAGACCAGCCACAGTAGGGGATGGGGTGGGGGTGGGGATCTTTTACACCTCATTTTCACTAAAGGATCTTTCCTTCTCAAGCCTGATGCCACGGTTGTCTTTGGCCACTAAAACAACGCACTCACTCTACAACTGTGGAAACAGCCATTCAGCAGCTGCTTATGGCAAAGCTGGAGATGTATCTGGCAAAAACAGTCAGTACTTCCTCTCATCCTGTGAATTAATAATCTCGGCCAACAGCAGAGGGAAGCAAGCGCAGATGGCCAAGATACCCTCAGGTTATTTGCTCTGCTTTATGTCATTCCAGAGAGAGAGCTGGTGCCCAACGGGCACTTAGAAACTCAAATGAAGCTCTTGACACACCTCGGCTGGCAGGTCACAGGGCATTGGAAAAGGCCTTCCCCTCCCATCCACTCTTGTCACTACCAAGCAGGGAAAGCCTGAAGCCTCTGCCTCAAGGGAAATGGGCAAATGCTGCTATTCCAGGGTTCATATAGTCCTTTATCAATCTTGGTTTAAGAGAACCTGACTAAAGAGACAGCACGCACATCATGGTTTAGTTTTTTTCCCCCTCCAGAAACAACAGTCATAGCATAGCCAAGTATTTCAAATTCTATTTATACCAAACCATACGTAAATACTGTTGAGCTGTGGTGACATTTCAGTGTTTTAATCCACTTTGATACAAAGTGTTATGAAATTATATATAAGACACACACACACACACACACACACACACACACACACACACATATATATATATATATATACCTGCCCCCCCACTACACATCAGCAAATCTCAGTAGACATAACAGTGTGTGGCATAAATATGATGTGTATTAGCTTTTGTTATAACGTCAAACCACTTAAATCTTCATAAGCCTGTTATCTCATCAATGAAAAAAAAATATCATGTAAACTTGTTGGTAAGTGTTACAGAGCCAGGGAACTAAAGTACCTAAGTGTGTGTGCTTTCATCTAAGTCATGCCTCAGACTCTCTTGTAAACCAGCCAGGAAAGTCTAACAACTTACAAATGATGGCCAGAATACTCAAGTAATAATAGTAAGCGTACTGTTATTATTGCCAAGAATGGCAAAATTATTAGAATATACAAAGTCCAAAGAATTATTCTAGGATCATGCACATAATTTAGTTCATTAATCGATCCTTATAACAACAGAGGAAAGTAATTAGGGTCACCAGGACAGTGCTGTGCAAACAGAAGGGAGTGACTACAGAGCCCCCTGAGTGGTTAAGAAAATACTTCCTTGGGATTAACAATACTATTCAGGTAAAATGAGGAAGACAAGGATTGATATGGTGAAGGAGTGCTCAGAACAAAGGGCACAGCCGACATGAATGCTCTGAGGTGAGAGCGGACACTGGGTGTTCAAAGCACTGAAAGGGGTTCAGTCCCAGCGATGCACTCTGTCTACAAGGCAGAAGAGGGTAGAGGAGGAGAGATGGGGAGGCCTGGGCAGTGGTCTGAGTAGTAATGTCCCCATAGACTCATGTGTTTTGAGTGCTTGGCCACAGGGACTGGCACTACCAGGAGGTGTAGCCCTGTTGGAGTAGGCACAGAACTCTCAGCTCCTTGTGCAGCGTCATGTCTGCCTAGGCACCTCTATGTTTCCCACCATGATGAGAACGGACTAAACCTCTGAAACTAAAAGCCAGGCCCAATCAAATGCTTTCCTTCATAGGAGTTGAGAGCCGGGTGTGGTGGCGCACGCCTTTAATCTCAGCACTCAGGAGGCAGAGGCATGTGGATCGCTGTGAGTTCATGGCCAGCCTGGTCTACAAAGTGAGTCCAGGATGGCCAAGGCTACACAGAGAAACCCTGTCTCAAAAAACCAAAAAAAAAAAAAAAGAAAGAAATCCTTCATAGGAGTTGCCTTAATCATGGTGTCGTCACAGCAGTAAAAGCCTAAGGAGGACAGCCTGCTTAGGAAAGGCAGTGCTCAGGGAGGGCACTGAGGGCGACCCGGCTGCCAGCTCTGGAGCCCCCACCTGTCAGTAGTAGCCTGTACTGCGGGATCCTCTGCACTGGCTTCAGCAGGTAATGCTTCAGGGCCAGGTTGGCACAGCGAGGGCTCATCTGAAGGGAGAGAAAAGCATTCAAAGTAAACTTGGGAAGAGGACAGAGAGAGACGCTCCCTTCTGTGAGATGCAGTGGCCACACATCAAGGGAGACTGACTAGAGCTATCAAACCCACCTCAGGTCTCTGAGCTGCTGCTCCTGAGAGCACTGGTTCACAGCCCTCCCAACAGAGTAAGGGGCCCACAACTGCATTCCCTGCTGGGGAGGTCCCAGCTTCCACATCTGCCAATACAGTCCTAACTACAAGCCCCAAGGAAACAAGAAAGGAAAACCTAGCCTCTAAAAGAAGGAAGCAGATCTATCTAAAACTATTGGGGTTAGATTTGAACAATAAGCAGAGCCCCGTGGTCAGTATACTTACAGTAACAACAGGCTGCTGGGGACAGGTGCAGAAATTAAAGGAAAGAGGAGCCCTGCTAAGGGCCCCTTCTCTTACAAGAATGAAGGATATAAAACCCTTTTTGAACGAGACAGCCATGTCGACATGTGTACCCCTGACTGCATGATGCTTTCTTTGGGATGTGTGTGTATGTATGCTGGGACTAGAACCCAGGGCGTTGCACATGTGCTGCCCTGAGGCATACCAAGAGCCTTGGAAGATTCTGACCTGGCCGTAAAGCCATAGGCTTCTCCTTTAAACTTTCTTCTCTTTATATGTAGAATGGTTATCTCAGTCTACTCCTGAGCCAACAGTCCAAAGCCAATGTGGTAGGGTCAAAATGAGTATGTGTGTGTGTGTGTGTGTGGCATTGCTCTTTGAGATGGACCTCTCTATGTGGCTCAGGCTGGCCCTGAACTCTCTCTATGCTCTTGTCTCAACTTTTTGGGTGTTAGGATTATAGGACGTGCCCCAAGATACCCAGTACCGCCTTTTTTTTTTTTTTTTTTTTTTTGTGAGAGCATGAAAATAGGAGAGGAAAAACAGAAAAGACTACAAATTATTCTTACAGTACCATTATTTGTCTCTTTTATAAATCACTATAAAGTAGAAATCAGCAATACTATAATACTTTTGAAGCTTTTCATTTCTTATTTTGTATGGCTAGAATTTACTGACCATTTTAATTTCAAAACAAAGAAATAAGCACTAAAATATACCAATCCAAATGGGTAAAGTAAAATTAACCTGAGTGTTAAGAAAAAAAAAAATGTGATACAAGTGCTCAGAAGGCTGAGGCAGGTGGACCAGAGTTCAAGGACAGCCCTGAATGCACTACAAATTTGAGACAAGTCTGGGTTACAAAGTACAATATCATTTTATCTCAATCAAATCAAGTTTGCATCTCTAACTTTCCAAACTTTCAGTCAAAACGCAGATCTTTAGCTGAAACATAAAGCACAGATAAAAGCTTTTAACTTTGATGCTAAAGTTGAATTTATTTACTTATCTAACAAAAATTATGTTCCTTTTCATTATTATATGTGCAGCTGTCAGACAAATGGAAAAAAATATTAGGTTGAAAGTAAGAAATGTTCCCTTCATATTCAAATTCATCAAGGCAGAATAGGGGTGACCAGGGTGGAGAAGGACAAGTTAATGTTTAATGGCCACGGAATCTCAATTTTGCAGGACTAAGTACATTTTAGAAGGATGGTTGCACAGCATTGCTTACATGCTTCATATTACAGAACTGTATACACAACAGTACAGGCTGCTGAGCTCCTAAGTCTATAGTGTATGCATTTTACCACAGGCTTAAAAAAATAAGATTAACTAATTTGTTTATTCATTAGTTTAGTGCTATGTGTGCGTGTGCAAATGCGTGTAGGAACTAGGTGCACACATGCTACAGCCTGTGTGTTGAGGTCAGAGGACCACTTTCAGGAGTCACTTCTCTCATCCCACATGTGAACTCAGACGTCAGGCTTGGCAGCAGGTGCCTTTGCCTTCCCAGCCATCCTGTTAGCCCTTGTTTTGTTTTTGAGACAGCGATCACAGAGTCCATCCTGGCCTGGAATTCACTATACAGCTGAGTATGACCCTGAATTCTTTAGTTTTCTGCCTCAGCTTCCCAAGTGCCGGGAGCACAAGCACGAGCCACACAGGCGGCTGGTGAGACCTGAAAGCCAGGCCTCTGAGGCCAGCTGGGCTACACAGTGAAACCTTGTTTCAAACAAATCAATTAGCTAACTGACTCTCACCAAAATATTGTTTACCCAACTGAAACAGTAAAATGTGCAGTGGATCTTCAGAATTGAATTTTGGGCTGTTTGAGTTTTCACTGCTTTATTTGTTCAATTCCTCCTATGACTTAGAAGAAATTATTATTAATACTTTTTGTTTTTCTTTTCCTTTCTCTCTCCTTTTTTTTTTATTTGCTTGTTTTATTTTTCAATACAGGGTTTCTCTGTATAGCCCTGGCTGTCCTGGAACTCACTCTGTAGCCCAGGCTGGCCTTAAACTCAGAGACCTACCTGTCTCTACTTCCCAAGTGCTAGAATTAAAGGAATGTGACACAAGCCGGGCGTGGTGACGCACGCCTTTAATCCCAGCACACGGGAGGCAGAGGCAGGCTGATCGCTGTGAGTTCGAGGCCAGCCTGGTCTACAAAGTGAGTCCAGGGTGGCCAAGGCTACAGAGAAACCCTGTCTCAAAAAAAAAAAAAAAAGGCTGGAGAGATGGCTCAGTGGTTAAGAGCGCCGCCTGCTCTTCCAGAGGTCCTGAGTTCAATTCCCAGCAACCACATGGTGGCTCACAACCATCTGTAATGTAATCTGATACCCTCTTCTGCAGATAAAGCACTCATATGCAATAAATAAAATAAATAAATCTTTAAAAAAAAAAAAAAAAAAAAAGGCATGTGTCACGACCACTCAGCGAAGAGATTACATGTTAATACATTTTTACTCCAAAGTTTTGTTTTCAATGACTATAAAAAGAGTAAGACAAAAAGACAAATATAAGACAAAAAGTTCAGTGTTACATGGCAGCAAATACCTGGAATTCTCTAACAACCGCAGCAAACCCTGGATTTTTCTTGCACTGCTCATCCAGCAAAGCTATGTTCTTATCGAACTCCTTGATGTACGTGGAATACATTTTTAAATACGGCCCCTTCTTAACAAAGATATCAGCAATTCTTTGTTGTTCAGTCCTAGGGACAGAGGATACATGAAAACAGTTGTAAATGTGTCCAAGGCACAGCTAAGTTAGCAGCTGATCTATTTTCCCCTCTCTTCTTCAAAACATATCCTGAGATGCCTGCTCTTCATTCATCTTTGTCCCGGCCGTGAGCACAGCTTGTCTGGCTCTGCCAGTTCTTACTGTCCCCCCTTTTCCCCTTCTTGTCCTCTCTGTTACAGTCATCAGGACAGTAAGAGTCTTAAAAATGCACACCCTAATATGTGATCTCCAGTGATGTCTTCTTTTCATTATATATATGTGTGTGTGTGTGTGTTGAGATGATCTCACTAAGCTGCCCAGGCTAGCCTTGAACTCCTGTTCCTCCTGCTTCTGCCTCTCTCCTGCTGTGATGACAGCTGAGAGACGCGACACCCAGCTCCGAGGTCCTTCTACTGAGCTTAAAGTAAAAATAAACTCAAGGGGCACAAGGGCTGCTGCACCTTCCTGTCTGACTCAGGTCAGGATTCTCCTCCCTTTTCCTGTTCTGCAGAGCTTCTTCGTGCCCTTTGAGTAGACAGAGTCCACCCTCGCTGGAGCTGTTTACTAATGGTTCCACACGCCTGGAAGGAAATACGGAGGCCTGGACTTTCCCCGAGCCCACATGCCCAGGTCAGTTTACATGTTCCACCTTTTTGGGCAGGAGGGGGGCCTGGACACCGTCCATGTGCTAGGCAAGCGCTCTCCTGATGCTGTGTCCCTAGTCCAATAGAATAGGTTCTAGCCTGAGAGAACCGTTTTTAGCCATCTTAACCCCCACTAAGTACCCCAGCATTTTACCAGTGTCTGCAAATCACAATCTTTTCCTTGTCTATTCACCTTGTCTTTTTCCTCACTAAACTATTTCATGAAAGTTAGACCTTTGTCCATTGTGTGTACTATATGACATCGCTGTCATATGTAAGTTACCAACTAGCACAGAAGGTGGTCAAACCTTGGAAAGAAAATACTTGCTAGGCACCGCGGCTCCCTCCTGTAATCCTAGTATTCTGCAGGGTGAGACAGAAGGAACAGCCGAGTCCAACATCAGCCTGTACTATACAGTAGAGCCCAAGCCACGCAGCTCGGGGATAGGGTTAGGGTTCCTCATGGCTCTACCCCAACAAAAGTGACCTGCCAGCAGGCAGTGGGTAGATCAGGGGTCACCAGTGGCCTCGAACCAGGCCCTTCCTTATGGTGCAGACCATGATCTAGGGCCTGGAGGTCAAGGTGAAGAGTCACTCCTGGCTAAGCATGTCCTTCAGGACAGCAGAACAGAAGTGTCACACAGGGGTAGGGCACACAGGGCCGGGGCTTTCCAGGCCAACAAGGTGGGCTCTGCTTCCACTTTTTCCTGGCAAAGAGATATTGCACGCCAGCTCAACCAGCTCAAGGTCACCAAGAAATGGCCCTAACCCAGTTTCAAACTTCTGTTTTATAGATAAAGACTGCTCCCTCTCTACCTGGTCTGGATTGAAAACATGAATTAAAAATACTGTAATTCCCTTAACAGTGTGAGCACTTAAATTAGGCTAAGACAAACATGCACATTTCTATCTACATACAGAGTACTGGGTGCTAAGTGCTCTAACACAAATAGGAATTGGTTCTCTCCTTTGACTGTGCTGGTTCTGAGGAGCAAGCTCAGGTCATCACTTTGAAGGCAAGCACCTTTCTCTACTGGGCCACCGTGCCAGGCTGTCTCTTAACCTTTCCTTTTGAGACAGAGACTCATTAAGTTGCCCCTACAACTTAATGAACGTCTGGTCCTCTCACGTCAGTTTCTAGTTATCTGGACCTGCAAACCAGCTCCACCAGGCCCAGTGGAAAGTTTATTTTCATAGAAAATACCTTATCCAAACACTTCAACTATTTTGTTAGCAATAAGTGAAACATTTTCCATAATTGAAGAGTTCTTGCTTTTATTAATTTAGCCTGGTTCTTAGGAATGCTGAGTTTTCTAATGCAGACCATCTACAGATCCCCAACTTGAGGAAGCCTTTAGTATAAGCAAAACATATTTAAGCCTCTTTATGTTACTTATTTAAATATGCCTAAAGTTAGGTTTTCGAGCCAATTCAGAGTGTTATTAATATAAAGTTCTAAAAGGAACAAAAGATAGAATACGTACAGGAATTGTTTTGGTAATGGCACTCTAAAAAATGACAGCCTGGACTGCACCAGGAAGTGAAACTCTGCCTCAACAAGCAAAAAGAAAAACAAAACAAAAAGGGGAAAAAAATAGAAAAAGCTCAATTGGCTGAGCTTGGGTTTGAGCAAGCATTATTGAAGAGCTTTTAAAATGACATGTATTTCCAGTGTGCCAAAATCTACAGGTAACTGCCCGAAACTTCAATGTACTGAAATATCTCTGGATAAGGGACACCACCCTCGCACCCCACCCCCCACTCCCTGTACTGTCCCTGTGGCTTCATTTTAAACCGTAACCTTTGAGGAAGCCTGAAATGGCCCCTTGTTTTACCAGTTCAGCATTCTTTCCTCCAGCTCCTTCAGGAGATCCCGGTTGAGCTCATACAGCTGAGGCAGGTAGTACAAGATCTGGTTAAGGGTCCGCTCCTCAATCACGGGCTTCCCAAGCTGCCTGGACGCGCGTGCCACAGCACCCCGGAAATCCTATTACAGTTAGGAGGACGAAAATCACCATACATGCACGTAACTTGATCAAATTTACTTTTTGCCTGGTCTTGCTCTTCCCTATGAAGCCCTAAAACCACAAGACAGTCTTATCTTTAAGTTATACAAAGAAGTAGGTAAAAACTGCTTTGCAGCTCTAGGAATTAAAGCCACTCTAACGCCATCATAAGAATACAACCCCTCTATTTTGCTACATGCGGTGATAATGCTCCCTCCTGAGGCATCAACTAACAAAATGCTGGCGATAGGTATGGTAAAGCACTGAGCTGTCAGTCAGGGGAGTCCAAGGCAGGGTTGTGACGACCCTTAGTTGTCTCCCACAACTTGAAGTTAAGACCCTACTGCTGAAGATGCCACGCACTTTGGACACAGAAATTGGAAAAATCAAGAATGCAATAGTAAAGGGAAAAAAAAAAAAAAAAGAATGCAGTAGTGCACCTTTACCTTGGGGGTAACAACTGTCTAATTAGACTTAAGGCCTGTTCAATGAGGAAATGCGCACCTGGTAGTGTGTAAACCTAGCCTGTGGCTGGAGAGGCCATAGACCCTAGAGAAGAACCTACTACTGCCATTTTTCTAAACTGTGATGGTTATTTTTTTTGACTACACATGGAATTAACTAATATCCAAAAATGGAGTGCACACCACTAAGGGACTTTTGTTTACTTTGAAGTATCAATGTCCATGGCTAATCTGGATCTCGAGGTGGGAAGACACACCTTTACTCTGGGCCTCACCTTCTGCTAGAAGCCTGTAGAAGGACATGGAGAAGGAAGCTTTTTCTCTTTGCCTGCCTACTCTCACCTTGCTAACAGGTCCACTCCTTCACAGGCATCGCAGCCTATATCTACTGAAGGTCAGCTGAGACTTCCTGCTTCCTGGACTGAGCAGTTTCTGGATTCTAGGACCTTCCATTCATAGCCAGCTATTGTTGGATTAGCTAGACTATAGTCTGTAAATCATTCTAATAAATCTTTTTTCTCCATATATGTATAATAGAGAGATTCATTCTATTCTATAAATCCTGTTACTCTAGAGAACTCTGACGAATACATAAGCCAATATAATTTTTAACTGTATTCTAAATATTGATCTTCATGCCCACAGATACGTGTAGTTCTTAGCCCTCATCAAAGAAGCTCCCTTTTGCAATACATGGGGGCTAGTACAGAGATCCCTACCTATTCAAAATGTAGAAGATAAATGATTGTGTGTGTCCAGCCCCAACTAGTTCACCTACAACATAACTCCTACACTTAAAGGCTCAGGAAACCCTGGGGGAGCACAGGGAGAAGAGATTGTGAGTGCCAGAAAACCAAGACAGCTGCTTTGAGATAGCGTCTTCTAGACGCGACGGGGAAGCTATACCCACAAGGTCACAGCAAGCTGCCTAAACTAGAACTGTATAATGGCATCAACTTATATGGCACCATGAATGGGGGACTCTCACAAGGCCACACACCTAGATGAGGAGCTGTGAGCAACCAATGGCTGCCAAAAGGAGGAGAATCCATTTTCTCCAGGGGATAACCCTGATAGGTCATTCAATCCCAAGTGGTCCAGTCCTAGACATACGTACATATGAGCAATGCTAAGCAGACTCAGTGAAGAGTGTGTGTGTGTGTGTGTGTGTGTGTGTGTGTGTGTGTGTGTGTGTGTATGTGATTACCAAGAGTAAATCTGGAAGTGTGGGGCAAAGGAGGAGCTGGAAAGGATAGGAGGGGTTGGGGAAAAGGACAGAAATTACATAAATACAAGTACTTATGTATGAAATTCTCAAAAAAATGTTGAGTTAAAAAATTTAAGAAGTTCCCAGGAGGTCTTCACTAATTCCATCCTGGATTGGAGAGTCCCTCATCTCTGTCAGTATTCAGGTTTGTAGAGGGGGGTACTTGGTACTCAGGATTCTAGATCTAAGCCATGGCTCTTGAATTACTGTGTTTCCCTGAGCTAGCCTTGGTTTCTTTTTCTGTTACAAGTGTTACATAATTAGTATTAGTACAGTACTAGAAATAATGTTCAGTTGCATGTTGCACATAAAACTTTCTGCAATACATTTAGTGCAGAGTCAGTACAGAGCTCTGAGCCTCTAGGCCTTACTGCTTCTCTCCCACGAGCCAAGTCCCCAATAAGCTCAGCATTTACACTTTAAAATCTTTCGAGGACTACCACTAGTGCCACACTTTAATATAGGCCACCGCCACCACACCCTGTCACTGCAGAGGAGGAGGAAAGTGTGGGGGAGGAGATAAGTATGTGCCGAGGCTTCATTGTCCTCTGAGGGTGGGCCTCCAGATCCAAATTAAACAATAGTGGAATCTCCCAGCTGTCCAAGACTCCAAAACAGAGGTCCATTCCTTCTCCTAGCAGTTTGATTACAAGCCCTAAAGCAGAACCCTCAAGAAGCTCAGAGGCTTTCTCTTTGAAAGGGATAGCATTTTCTCTATTGATCCCTTCAACACTTGTCCCTAAAATACAAATTAAGAGCATTTCTTATTTATCCAGAACAATTTTTTTAAAAAAGGAAAATAAAATAAACCCCAAATTCAAAAAGTCTCACATATACCCCAGAAGAACAGAGAGGCTTCCTACCCAAAAATCCAGTTAAGTTTCTTTGCAGAGCTAGGATGTATGTTCCTAGCCTTCTGCATACAGACAAAGCTCTACCACCGAGCTATGCTCCCAGCTCTCTTAAGTGTTTTATTTGTTTGGGACTGTCGTACTGAGACCAGGCCAGCCTCGGGAATTCACAATCCTCCTGCCTCAACCTCTGGATGACTGGGATTATAGATGTGCCAGTATGGCCTCAACGTTGCTGTGTAGTCTTGGACTTTTGATCCTCCTGCCTCTACCTCCCAAGCGCTGGAGTAACAGGCCTGCACAATCATACCCCGTTTATTAGGTGCTAAGGATTGGACCCAGGGTTTCCTGAATGCTAGGCAAGAACTCTACAACAGAGCTATGTGCCTAGCCACCTCACTTTCTTAACAAATGCGTTATAACATATTCTAGAAGCAGAACCTGAGGTCATTTTTATTGCCCCATTAATCACATTAATCTAAAGAAACCCCTTATCTACACAGCAACTGAAGAACTAACTCATATAACTGAATAGTAAAATGTAAAACAAGAATTTAGCCTGAAAAAGCTCCAGTTTAGAAAACAACACAAGCATCCCCAGAAACTAAACCTATAGCAGCCAGATTCCATCTCTTGCAGCTTGCCCCGCTCAGCCTTGGCATCTGCTAGGAGAAACTGCAGCTATTTAACCCTTCTGGAAGTCACTTGACTGCCTACTATCAAGAACACTAGAGAGCACATTTATGAATCACACCCCAGACTCTGAACATGTTCAAAGTTCAGCAGGTAAGCCACTACATGGCTTTCAACCCATTAGTGATTAACACAATTCAGATGCACGAGTTCCTGCTCAGCAAAGCAACACAAATGTTCCTTTCTTCTAACAGAATTAAGTGATGGCTATGCTGGTCCCTTGGCAGCAGAATAACTTTTGTTTTCCAACTGGAAGGCATTTCCTTCCCTTGACAGTACCAGTGGATGTTGCCTGCTACGTAACTTAAGAACTGGTCTGACACAGCTTCGGCCAGACTTTGCATTCCAGATCCTCCTCTGCCAAAAAACGGCAACTTGTTTATTTAAGACACATTTAACAGCCCGGTGTAGTGGTGCAAGCCTTTAATCCCAATACTCAGGGAGGCAGAGGCAGGTAGAACTCTGTGAGTTCAAGGCCAGCCTGGTCTACTAAGTCCAGAACAGGCAAAGCTACAGAGAGAACCTGTCTGGATAAAACCAAAAGATATATTTAACAAAGACCAATCAAATCCAAACTGGGCTGACCAATGACATGGCCACCTCTGAATGGACGCTCTTGTTACATACCTGGCAAGGCTTGCTTTTTTTCCCCCCACCCCCTAAGAGTACTCGATGCTTGGGGCAGCTTTACATGAACTGAAGACCAATGATATATTTTTAAAATTATGGTAGTAACTCAAAACAAAACAGAAAGTTTATTTTGCATTTAAAAGAGAGCCAAAGAAAGATTGGTATGGTGGCATTTGCACGTGCATAAACCCAGGACTTAGGGGTCGGGATAGGGAGTGGTCAAGGCAGGAGGACTGCTTTGTGTTTGAAGCTAGCTACATAGAGCTCCACAGCAAGGCCCTGTCTCAACAAAGAATAGCACTTAATAAAGACTATGGGAAAATCAAGGGTTTGGGCCTATAAGACCCAGTTCTATGTTTTAAGCAGGCACATGGCAGTGATTTCTGTTTTACCAAAGTGGTCAGCTGACGCACTTCCTTATACAAGCTAGCTTTACTAAGAACCATCACCACCTCCAGTTTCTGGCCCTGTGCCTTGCCTTCCAGCATCTCCCAAGGAGCAGCAGATCGCCCCCTCCCCCGCTGACTCCTCCATTTCTTTTTGAGGAATCTTCTACCCACCCAAACTCACTTTGCTCCTGGGATGTGAGCTGTGTGCTCAGAGTTTTAAGTCTAATCTCTGCCACTGCAAAATCCCTTCAACAACACTGGTGCTGAGTAAGGTCTGTCTTGTTATGTTTAAAAAATTAATTAAAAAAAAAAAAAAAAAAAGGTCAGGTATGGTGGTGAACATCTCTGATCCCAGGACGTGGGAGGCAGAGGCAGGTGCATCTCCAAGAGTGAGCCCACCCTGCTCTACATACTGAGTTCCAGGACAGCCAGAGCTATGTTATTAAAAAAACAAAAAAACTGTCTCAAAACACACATATACAAAAACAAAACAAAACAAAATTTGAAAAGGTTTCATAAATGTCATTTAATAATTATTTTCAACTAGGGCTATCATTGGTTTTCTTGGTATCTTTTTGTACATAAAAAAAGATGTCCCTTGCAGCACTCGGGAGGCAGAGGCAGGCGGATTGCTGTGAGTTTGAGGCCAGCCTGGTCTACAAAGAGGGTCCAGGACAGCCAAGGCTAACATGGAGAGACCCTATCTCAAAAAACAAAAAACAAAAAGACAAAAAACAAAACAAAACCAAAACCAAAACCAACCAAACAAAAGATGTCCCCTGACTGGGAACATAGCTTAGTGTATGACACACAAAATCCTAAATTCAATCCTAAACACCCCAGCTCCAGAAAGGGCATCCCTGCCTCCAGGCTAAGACAATGAACACCAGAGCTCCATAGTAACTTAAAAGCCTTCAGCGCTGCACACAGCGGGCAACCTGGATTGCATTCCTTCACTTCTTTGGCTCCATCTCCCAAAAACAATGCACTCTGACCCCAGGGCCAGATGCAACGACTTCTACAGGAACTTCCCAGATAAACTCCCAGATACTGAAGAACCTTAGCCCGAGGGATGCCACTGGCAGGCAGCCACAACTTTTTTTTTTCCCCAACAATGGCCACGTTATTTTTCTAAATCCCAACAGCCAGGATAATTAGGGAAAGTGGAATGATCTGCCACAAAACTTATTTTGGGCAGACATCTAAATTCATCAAAACTCCTTTGACTACACCAGCGCAGGTGCCCGTGAGCAGAGCGTGTACTTCAGCAATGAAGCACTTCTGCGCTCCAGGAAAGCTGGAGAAGAAGCCTGGCAGTGTGGCCCAGTGGAAGAGCGCCAGCCTAGGTTGTGTGAGGCCCTAGGGTTGGAAAACCAACACTGGAAAGGAGAGTAGGGTGAGGAGACAAAGAGACTGCATAATTGAAATAAAGGAGGGGGGAGATGTCATAAAATATTAGGCACACTGCAGCCATGACTGGCATCAAGCACACACAACACTAATTCTAATAAAAAACCAAACAAGGGCTCTGTATGCAAAGTCAAATCATCTGTAAGTACCTTCACTAAATACCTGCTCAAGCTGGAATTTTTAAAGATCAAAAGGAGCCTCTGAATAATAAAGCACACCACAATATTAGTCTTAACATTTCGCCCCCAATAGCCCATAATTAAGAACCAGAACAACTCTAACCGTTTAGGACAGCAACTCCTTCACTCTCTTATAACTAGGGGGAAGACCCAAACAAAGAGCAATTTGGATCAGATCAAGTCTGAACATCAGAGGCACTGAAGCACAAAACAGATGGCCTTGCCTACAGTCAGGCTCTCTATCTCCAGAAGCGGAGAGCAGGGAGGGACTTAATTAGCAGCTGTTCCGAGCAGCTTGCTTGACCTCGAGGCATTGTTTAACCACCATCAGGAGCCCCTGAATTACAGAGCCCACATGGACAGACCTGAGCTCTCAGTGAGTAAAACTCACTTAAAGGAAAGCAAAGCGGCTGCAGCATTCAAAGACCTGTTATAGATATGCAAAAATAAAAGAGAGACTGAGAAGTAAAAGTAAAGGGGGAAGCCTCCACCTCAACAACAGTTGCCTCCCTCTTGTTTCTTGTTAGAAGACCCAGGGTGGCCTTTAACTTATACTCGCTCAGCCTCCCCAGTACTGGGATGACAGGGGCGTGCCACTGTGCTTTGCTAACTTTATTTTTAAAATGAAAATATTTTCCCAGGTGAAATGAGCCTTCCTTTTCTCTTTTTTGTTTTTTCAAGACAGGGCTTCTCTACGTAGCCTTGGCTGTCTTGGACTCGATTAGTAGACCAAGCTGGCCTCAACCTCACAGCGATCCGCCTGGCATGCGCCACTGCGCCTGGATGATCCTTCCATTTCTATATGCAACAAGTCAAGTTGTGCATAATCATCAGTGCGTACAATGCAAAACATTGAAACCAACCGCTTATAACACTTTTCAACCCTCTTTAATAATGTTAATACATAATGTTTGTAAGAAACCTAAGTAACAAAAACCCACTTCATTTTCACCCTTAGAAGATAAAAAAAAACTAAAGTTTCTCTGGTTTCCCAGGCAGCTGAAGAGAATTCTGTAAGCAACAACTATGCCCAAGGACACACTACATCCTACAGCTGCACTATAAATAGCAATGGTTAGGACTGCAAGCAAACATTTTAAATTTCTGCACTAACAACTCATAGAGACCTGACTTCAAAGCCTGGCCTTGAAATTTAGTAGCTCTTAGTAACGTGTTACTTTCTTCATTTAAAATAAACAACAACAACAAAAGACTATTTTTACAGATGTGATGGGGGTAAAAATAAATAATCTGTGTAATATGGTTATATAGTATATTAAAAGGTATATAAAGACTGCTCACTAGAAGGCCATTCATTTAAAAAGATTTGGTAACTTAAATAATCACACGAACATCACTTAATACCCACAAGTCTTTGGACGCTGAGAAACAAAGACTGAACTAGAGCCATAGAGAGAAGGAGATGCCAAGCCAAGGAGGGAAGACAGAAGGCAGGCCCTGTGCTCTTAATAAGGAACTTCACCTCAAGGCCTCAAGTGAAGGTGGCGGCTGTGCTAACTAACAGGAGCTAGAGAGAGGGCAGTGCAAACAATAATTTAAAAGGTTCACATGACTCACAAGGTAAGTGTGTACTTGAGGCAGAATGGTAGTTCTAAGATGGTCAAAACATCTGGGAAACCTATCCATTTTATACTGCACTTAGAAAAACAAGCAACACATTCTATTAGGTATTAAGATATCTGTATGTCCAGCTGGCCTTGAGGTTTATTGAGAGTCTATGTGCTGGCCAGATTTTGTTGACAACTTGACAAAATAAAGTCGCCTGGGAAGAAGAAACCTTAATTGAAGAACTGCCAGACCAGTTGGCCTGTCGCCATGTCCATGAGAGACTATCTTGACTGATGATTGACAGCAGAGGGCACAGTCCGCCATGGGCAGCACCATCCCTAGGCTGGTGGGTGTGGGCTGAATAAGAAAGCTCACTGAGAATGACCTAAACAGTGAGCACGTAAACAATGTTCCTCCATTTGCCCTGCCTGGAGCTCCTCCCTGAGGCCCCTCAACGATGGATTCTAAACAGGAAGTATAAGTCAAAGGCACACTTTCCTCCCCTTGTTGCTTTGCTTCCTCTGAGGCAGGGATGGGCTAAAGTGAGACTCTGTTCAAAAGAGAACTCGGGAAAAAGACAGAGATGGTGAAAGAGGGGAAGAGAGTGAGAAAGGAGAGGACTTGAGGGCTAGAGGGGAAGGAGAGGCAGGGAGAAGGGACAGACAGAAAGAGAGAGGGAGGCAGGCAGAGACAGATCATCAAATGTTCAAGGCAAAGTATGTCTTTAGCTAAAAGAAGTATTGGATTTTAGCAGTTAATGGCACACAGGTGAGAGATGTCTGGGATATTTGGGATAACCTTGGCAAAATATAATCAAAACAAAGGTAACACTAAAAGCTACAAACAGTTGTTTCCTAATGGGTCTGTTCAAGCTGTGAAAATGTCTGTGTCTCAAGTGTATCTGGGAGCTGTTAAGATTAGAGAAGAAAGGGCCCCCAAAGAGACACCACCATTAGGAGTGCTGAAGATGTAGTTGGGTGGTTTAAAAAAAAGAAGACGATGAAGAAAAGGAGGAGGGGAAGGTGAAAGGGAGGGCAGGGGTGGGGGTGAGGGGTGGTGGGGGGAGAAAAACATAGGATGAGGGCCAAAGGGAGGAAAAGGAGGAAGGCGAGAAGGAGGACACAACAGCAACAGGCACCACAGCTCATTTATTATGAAGAAATGGAAAGTGCCGAAGACATATTGTCAGAAATCATCTACATATATCTATATGCAAATGAGAAACAGATATTTCAGAAAATGCTTATTATACATATACATATAATTTATAAATACGTATTTAATTTATAAGTATATAATATTTTATTACAAATTTAAATACAACCAAGCACTAGAGAGCACATGTGTACAATTTATTGGTTAGCATTGGTAAGAACCTTTGGGGTAGGAAAAGAATAGGACTGGGGGATAATCTTAGATTTGAGAATATTATCAGATACTTACAATATGCAAAAGTTTTAATACATCCACAAACCTGTAAAGGAAAAAAGAAAAGCAGTAAATTTTTTTAAAAAGCCAACTGTGGAAAAGCAGTCTTCTGAACTGTCAAGCTGATACCTACACTTTCTCGGAGCTCATGATCTCCTTGGCAATATGATGAACTTTGCTTTTCATCCCAGTATCTTCATCCTGAAGAGAAAGAGTGCAATGAGAAAGCATGAATTCACAAAACGGGATCAGCTGTGAGCTGGGCAGACATGCACTTTAGCTCTGATCCTTATATCTTCTATTAGCATACAATTCACAATGTACAATACCTCAGAGGCAGACACGGGCAATTAAATAAGACAATAAACCATAATACAGAGGTAGCTGAGAGAAATCACAAGTGGGATTGGGGGACACACACCTTTAATCTTACCACTTAGAGAAACACCTAGATCTCTATAAGATTGAGGCCAGCTGGTATACAAAGTGAGTTCCAGGCCAGCCAAAACTACATAGTGAGACTCTTGCATCAACCAATCAATCAACCAACCAATCAACCAACCAACCAACCAACCAACCAAATGAACAGCATCAAAGGCTCAAAATGGAAATGTCATATCCTACAGAGAAAACAACTAGGAGTTTCACAATAAGCCCAGTGAGGTCATGTATATAAGTAATTCCAACAATCAAGAGACTTGCTGCAGGAAGGTGGTGAGTTCTAGGCCAACTCAGACAACACTGCAAGGCCAAGTAGAAATAAATAAATAAAAGCACATTCGATAATACTTGAAGTTATGAAGAACTATTAATGGGTTGTGTAAGTCAAATGACTCTAATTCTGAAAGCATAGTGTAATCAGAGCAAAGATCCGACATCATCCCAACGCCACCATCTTTTAATTATTTATTAGTCTGAGCGTTACTTATCCCATCAAGGACAAAAACTGCACATGTCTGGGAAAAAAACGAAGATGACTTGGAAAGCGCAGCTAACATTTCGGTGAGTTTGTTGTTGTTTGCAGGGGACAGGCAGGAGGAGTTTACCTTATGTTCTCTGAAAGATCTGAAATCACAATTCCTTACTGAAGAGGGAAAAAAAACCAGTAAGTAAGGAAAAAGGAATTAAGGTGTGTGTGTGTGTGTTTTGTTTTTTTTGTCTTGTTTTGTTTTTTGAGACAGGGTTTCTCTGTGTACCCCTGACTGTCCTGGACTCTCTTTGTAGACCAGGCTGGCCTTGAACTCATAGTGATCCGCCTGCCTCTGCCTCCCAAGTGCTGGGGTTACAGGCGTGCACCACCATGCCTGGCTAAGAATTAGGGTATTTATATCGGGCAAAAATTATAAATGAACAAGGCTGGAGATGTAATTTAGCAGTACTAGTCTGCTCAGCACACCGGCCGTTAAACCCCCAGCAGAGCACATGTGTATGTGCGCACAAACATGCACACGCACAAACATAAAAATTAAAGAGCAAAACAAAAAACAAAAAAAGTAAAGAGCAATTTCCACAACTATGAAAAGGGAAAAGCTCCAATACTTCTGTAGGAAAACATTAGACCCCATTTTATAAAGATTTTTTTCTTCCCTGTTGCTTTGTTGTTTGCATTTTCTCCAGCATTAGCAGCACCGAGACAGTTATTTTTGTGCTGCTTCAAGAATCACTGGGCAAGGAAATGCATCAAAAGTCACCATGGCAATCCACTAGTTGTTCATTCATGGGATGACACTGGGGGCGGGGCCAGTGATGTGTTAAAGCAATGGCTCTCAGAAATAGCCTTCTCTACACGGAAATGGTGCAGCATCCCAGCAGATCTACTTAGCCCTGTGACCGGTGTGACAGCTCAAAGTAGTAGCTTAGTTCTTTATTTTTTAATTTTTTGTGCTACTGGGTATCAAAAGGTGGGGGAGGGGAGGGAGCTTTAGCATGCTAGGCAAGCATTCTTCCACTGAACTACACCCAAGCCCTTTCTTAGTTCTTGAATTGGTTTTCATGTGGGTCCAGAATTCCCATGTCAATACAAAGGTATAAAATAAACATGGTTTTAAAAATGAGTCAGCTCTCGGGGAGAATACATATTAGTGACAGTTCAGGCTTGTGACTGTATTCTGTACATACTTTAAAGTCCTTTTATTCCCTCAATTTGTTGTTTCATGTTTGAGATAGGGTCTTGCTGTAGCCCACACCGGCCTCAACTCTTCCTGTTTCAGCTACAGTCACACCTCGCCCTGAAGGGTCATCGTACTGAGATTTGGGGTTTTGTTTGTTAGTGGCGAGGACCTATCTAAGGGGTACTGCACATGCTAGGTAAGAGCTCTACCATGAAGCTTACATACTCAGCCCCCTGGAATCTGGATATGTATTTCTTTACCTTTATTTTTATGTGTGAGTATATGTGCATCAAGCGCATGTAGGAGCCATTGGAGGCTAGAAAATGGCACTGGGTCCCCTGGAACAGAGTCAGGGGCAGTTGCAGGCTTCCATGTGGGTGCTTGGAACTGAAACAGGGCCCTCTACAGCAGCAGTAAGCATTCTTAACCACTGGGTCACCTCTTCAGCTCCAGGAATTTTCATTTTAATTATAGTCATGTAAGTTAGATGCATTTTTAAAAATTGCTTTTGAGACCAATTAGATCATAAGTAGTGGTTGTAGTCATATGGGCAGTTCAGACACAGGAAATATATACGGTAAGAGCAGAAGACACACGGACAGTGAATATTTAAAGTTGATTAGTAGAGGGGTTGGGGGTAGGGGTTAAACTCAATAGAAGAGCATTTGCCCGGCACGCCTGAGGTCCTGGGTTTGATCCTCAGCAATACACCTAAAACGTATTGTATCGTTTTATCATGGGGCTGAGAGATGGCTCAGCTAGCAAAGTGCTTGCTATGAATATATGCAAGGTTGAAGATACCTGAAGAGGGGGGGGCAGGTGTGGTGTTGTGCACCTGTGACTCGGCACACATGGAGACAAGGGAATCCCTGAGTTTGCTGGTGAACATGTCTAGCTATAACACTGAGCACCAAGCAGGATCAGTGGAAGACCCCAAAGAGCAACTGGGAAAGACACCTGACATCTTGGGTCTCCATAGACAAGCACGCATGGATGCACGCGCGCGTGCGCGCACACACACACACACACACACACACACACGGGTAAAATGAAAAACTACTGTAGTAAATATTGCATCATTTGTCAACTTCTGGTAGTAACCTTGACATATCTTCCCAGCATTCACTGCTAAACACACACACCCAGTATAATTAGTTACTTTCCTACCAAGATTTGACAAATCCAGCCATTCTGGAATATTTACATTAAATAGTCTTTTAGTGAAACAATTTGTTAAATAACACACTAAAATTCTCTCTTGTTCTCCAGAACTCACTTTTTTTTTTTTTCTTAAACCAGAGACCCGTGCAGCTCAAGCTGGACTCAATTTGCTGTATGGCAGAGACTGGCCTGAAACTCCTGGTCCTCTGGCCTTCACTTGCTGAGTGCTGCTGGGCTTACAAGTGGGTGTGACACTAACAAATAATCCTGCAAATTCCCTGTATTTGTCCCTTCCATGTTTTCTTTTATTACAGAGGAGTTTGCACAGGACACAAAGAAACCCTAACCCTTCCACTAATGCCGACTGCTGTGACAAAAATACTCAGAGGAGGCTACAACCCAACTCTTCATGAAAAGAATCTTTAAATGGCAACAAGTGATGGCTAACTTGGGCTGTCGGCCTCCGAGCCTGTGATAATGTCTGTGGAGCACTTCCTTGACCGGATGATCCACGGGGGAGAGCTCAGCCCACAGTGGGTGGTACTGTCCGTGGGCAGGTAATCCTGGGGGAGAAGAGGATAGGAACGGGAGCAGGGGAAGCAAGCCAGGGAGCAGCAGTCATTCCCTTGTGGTCTCTGCTTCAGTTCCTGCCTCCCAGGTTCTGACCTTGACTATCAGAGCTCGGGCTTCCCTCAGTGTGGCCTGTAAGCCAACTAACCCCATTCCTTCCGCACGCGGCTTTTGGTTATGTTATTTATCACGATGACAGAAGCCCAGCTAGGACGAGTGACAAACTCAGGGTACATAAAATGCAGTCTAATTAGCCTAGTGTGTTTTACCTTTCTTCTTTTCCCCAGCTCTCAAATTCTATTGCTAAAGGGACAAATGATGAATTTGACTTCTGTCCCTATTAATACCCACTTCTCTCTTTTTTTTTTCTTTTTTGGGTTTTTGAGACAGGGTTTCTCTGTGTCGCCTTGGCTGTCCTGGACTAGCTTTGTAGACCAGGCTGGCCTGGAACTCACAGTGATCCACCTGCCTCTGCCTCCCAGCGTGCGCCACCACCACCCAGCAACCCCCACTTCTCTAAGGCAGGCTCTTGAATGGTTAAGATGGATGGGTAGCATGAGGTTTCTTCTACTCAGCTCCCACCACTCTTCTTCTACTACATTTCTGAAACAGAAGCAGAGAGGCGTGGCTAAGGTACCTCGGGAATCACGTCCCGATTGTGCAGACCAGACGCCAGTCATGCACTGATGACTGCAATTGCATACGTGCATTCTGAGGACTCAACAAACTCATGCTTTCCTAATAGCATTATGCATTTCTCCTTATAGTTACACACATGTGACTATAAGGTTAATGCTAATGAAGTACATTGTATATTTTTAAAGTTAGAAATTCATTAAAGGGCTGGGAGCATAGTTCTGTGATGGGCAAACCATTTGAGATCCTACATTTGATCCCTAGCATTGTTTTCATCCCCCAACCCCTACCCCATGTATACAAACCCAAAAATCGAGATGATGTGGGGTAGAGAGATGTCTGAGCAGTGAAAAGCACTTGCTGGCCAGGTAGTGTATATTAAAAGCAAACAAACACCTTTAATCCCAGCAGGTATGAGGCAGAGACAGGCCAATCTCTGTGAGGTCTACAGAAAGAATTCCAGGTCAACCAGGGCTACATAGAAAGTTTCTGTCTGGGGGTGAGAGGAAGAAGACACACTTACTGTTCTTGCACCCACAGGGCAGCCCACAACCATCTGTAGCAGCAGTTCCAGGAGATCTATTGTCCTTGATGGCTTCAGTTATCAGGCAGAACACTCATATATATAAAATAAATCTTTCTTTTAAGGTGTAACTACTTTGGCATTTGCCTCCTATTTCCTTTCCACCTTTTAGTATTGATCTAGCACTGGAACTCTCTGCTCGGAACCTTGCTCTACTAGAGCCTTAATCAGATAGAACTGTGCAAAATGGGATCCTCCATAATTACAAAAATACACTATTCCTAGCAAATGACAGAAGTACAGACTAGAAAACTTATTTATACATCATTCTGAAAAAGTACTAGTATCCAGAATACACACACACATACACACACAAAACAAACAAACAAACAAACAAACAAAACCTGTGATAACTACGGGGCTCATCAGCTAAAGAGAACTTGTTCCTCTTGCAGAAAACCAGGTTCAGTTCCCAGGACCTATATAGTGGCTCACAACCATCCATAACTCCATTTCCAAGAGCTCTGACTACCTCTTCAGGTACCAGGCATGCATGTAGTACACAGAAATACATGCAGGCAAAGCACTTATACACATAAAATAAAAATAAAAATAAAAACTTCTGATAACTCAAACAACTCAGGTAGAAATGAGAACAAACATGTTTCACTGGAGCAGATGAAAAGAACGGCCAACAAGTATATGAAAATGTTTTGACATGGTTATGTTAAAGCTACCATAAGTAGCAAGCTAAAACTACAATAAGATACCTCACACCCACAGAATAGCTACAACTAAAAACAATCAAGTCAGGCATAGAGGCACAAACTTGTAAGGTAGGAGGATCAAGCAATGGAGGCTAGCCAGACTATACAATGAGATCCTGTCACCAAACAAACAAACAAACAAACAAGGCCCATCAGAACTCAGGGGGCTGAGGCAGGAGGATCTTGAACTGTAAGCCACCCTGGACTGTCTAGTAAGACACTCACTGTCTTGAAACACAAAGCCAGGAGTGTGTTGGCAAGATGTGCAGATACTGGGCCTTGCAGACACTGCAGGTAGGCCTGACAGCCATTATGTATTTTGATTGAGGTTTCTATAGTCTCCTAATATCATGGAGACAAAATTTATATCTCTATTTCTCTTGTTGGCATTTTAAGATAAATTTACTCCGTGTGTGTATCTGTCTGTCTGTGTGTGTGCGTGTAAGAATATCATAATGAGATCCATTATTCTGTATAACCAAAAAAAAAAAAAAAAAAAAAAAAAAGAAGTAGCCCCACTCTTCAAGAAGTGGACAAAGGGAATAATACCAGATAATACCCCAACTATGAATCTGCTGAGCACCTTATACGATTCCACTAAGGCCCAATGTGGAATCAGGGAGACTTCACAAAGAAAAAGGCATTTGACGACCTTCAATCACTGTAAATACTCGTTCCATGCATCACTGTAAATACTCGTTCCATGCTTGCACCCCAGTGCAGGGCTCAAGCAACAAGACAGGCCGACCACAGGAGCACAGAACCACACACAGCCACCTGAGACCTCAAGGCTCTCTAGCTGTCCCTGGGCTCCATCACAGATGTGCTCATCTCACTGAAGAAAGGTCACCCAAAATAAGTGTCACTATCTTGCATTTCCTCCATAAAAAATCCCTTAACTAGGGAAGGCCAACTCACAGAAAATATGAAACTGTCTCCACCTACAGAGCTAAATACAACCCTCTTTTTTTTCCCCTGAGCATTGCCACCCAAGAGAGACTTGCTCTACACAGTGACAACCAGAGTTCACAGTGCATCGCCCCCACCTTCACCCCTATGCACTGGATGGCCCTTCGCTGTGTTCTGCTTTCTGTGTGGCTCCCATAGACATAGATGTGTCTGCGTTTTCTCCAGTTGGTGTGCTTACGCAGTTTGTTTCACCTCACTCACACAGGGAGCCTGTAGAGGAAGTAAAAACTTCCTTACACTTGCCTGCACCTACTCATGCATTAATGCCAGACACCTGAATTCCTCTTTCTTGTCCTCAGTGCCACCTTGAGTCAACAGAGCCTATTAGTTCACCCTTATGAATATTTTCTCACCACTTAATTGATCCTTTCCTTAGTGTGTGTTAGACTTTCGACCCTTGACAAAACACCCAAGAGAAATGTAAAAGCAGTCTAATTGGGCTCATTTCGAGGGACTGGGATCAGCTGCTTGTATTGCTTTGGGCCTGAGGCAAAGGAACTTCTTGACCCCCATAACTGTGAGAAGCGGAGAAGACAAAATCTTATGCTGTGTCAAGTAACCTTTCCCTCTTTCTCCTACTCGCCACACCCCTTCCTTGACTCCTGCCAGACAGGAACTACCTTTAATTCCAAGAGAGCTGCGGCCTATCTGTCTCCTTCAATATCCCTCCTTTTGTTTTGGAATTCCCTTCTGGTCAAGAGCAGAGCATCTTTTGTAGGCTTTGAACTTTTTCAAACCTACTTTGCTTGGGATTCTTTAATGCTTATACCTCCCTTCGAACCTACCTACTCTAGGTAGGAGAGAAAAGAGGTTAACAGGAACAGGAGAAGTAGACCTTTTTAGACTCAGTTCTTTGGAGAGATTCCACTTGCATAGTCAGCAGGGTTCCAGCAGACCGATTAAACAACACACCAGCAATTCAGCAAAGGTGACTGCAACTGCAGCCACTGGAACTCGAGCACAGCTGGAACTCGAGCAACAACTGGAACCCGGAACCTCAAAGTGAACTGCTGGAGCAGTTCTCTCTAGGAGCTTTTCAATGAACAGCAAGACCAAAATACACACACACACACACACACACACACACACACACACACACAAACGCAAAGACCGGTTACTTTCCCAATGGACAAACATCACCCATTCTCTTACAAGTCTGTTTCCAGCAGAAAATCACTGCACACACTCACACAAGTCTGTTTCACACACCACACTTGGGATCAAAACAAAACATGTTTACATCCACTACAATCTTTCCTTCCGCGGAGAGGATTTCTCATTGCCATGTTCCATTCGCTCTTTAAGATGGCAAGTGAGGGTTTTCTCTTTCTGAAGGCTGCCTTGATGCTCTCTTCTGTCACCCTCAAAGGACGAGGTTACTCTCTTGTTCACATACTACTTAAAAGTATGTTCCTATTCTCTGTTGAAATCTCCTGCTCTCTCTAGTGTGCCTACTTACTTTGGAATCCTTCTAAATATACACGGAGGGCCTAATCCGCTGCTCGTGAGCAAGCGCATTCATGAGCAAGCAGATGTATACAAGTGGCTGTCACTTTCTTAGAATCTAAGACTAGAGCACATTATTTGATGTGTTACAGAACGTAAAAACACAAGCTCAAACTCAAAATCTGTGGCGCATATAATAAAGTATAGTGGGCTGAACTAAATACAAGAATCTGATCTAGGAGTCCCCATGGTTATCTATTTTGTCTGTCTTTGTTATTTGCTTTGTTTTCATTTTCTCATATTTTTTCTGTGTACGAGTATTTTGCCTGCCTGCCTGCCTGCCTGTGTGCCTGGTGCTTTTAGAGGTGACAGAGGACCCTGGAGTTACAGAGGGTTGTGAGCTATCATGGGTCTTCTGCAAGAACAAGAGTTTCTCTTCCCCTCTGAGCTGTCTCTGCAGCCCCTTGTTTTAATTTTTGAGCCAGGGTCTTACTGTATATATAGCTTTGCTTGGCCTGGAACTCACTACATAGATCATAGTAAACTCTAACTCATCGATTACACCTGCTTCTGCTTTTCAAGTGCTGAGATTAAAGGCATTCACCAACATGCTCCACCTGAGGTTTATTTTAATGGTGTGTGTGTGTGTGTGTGTGTGTGTGTGTGTGTGTGTGTGTGTGTGTGTGTGTCTGTCTGTGTGTGTGTGTGCGTGATGAGCCTCTAGTTTTGGGCATATATGTTTTGCATACATGAGCGCAGATGCTCAAAGAGGTCAAAGCTTCAGCTGTGAGCAGCATGACATGGGTTCTGGCTACCTGCTAGCAACCAACTCCAGCCTTCTACATGAGCATGCAGTACTGGGGGCATTATTCCTCTTAAGCTAGGAAAATTATAGATTTAAATAAAGGCATGTTATTAGAAAAGCAATCAATGGACTGTAGTCGCTGATTCAGACCCAGTGAGACAGGATGGAAACACACACACCTTGAGAGACCTCAAGAGGCCACGTCTGCTATCTCAAAACTTCTCAGCTCGTGAAACTGTATCACATTTCAGAGCAGACTGCCTGTTAAATAACATCATCTCCCCAGAGTGAGAATTGTTGTGGAAGTTGAGACACTCGCACAGACTAATAAAATCACATTGTCAAGGTCATGAAATAAGTCACACAAATTCCAAAGCAGAACCTTTGATCTGAAATCCAGTGATATGCTCTGATGTTTTGATAACAGCCCAGCTTTGTTAAGTTCTTAAGTGAGTTCTTTCGTTTCATATTGGCTCAGTACCAGTGATGTCCGATGACATTTTTCCGAGCGTGTTTAGTACTATTGTTAAGAGGCCTTCTCTGTCATACTCAAGGGTTCTACTTGCAAGAGATAAACTTTAACCGCAGGACATGTCCAAGGCACAGCTCTTTATCACTTTTACGTCAAAGACGAGGTGATATCAGGGTGATAACCTTTTCAGTCCCCACCCTTCTTTACAACAGAATCATCACAGCCTGTTTCCAAACGATTTGAAAAGAACAGAGAAACAAATAATTAGAGAAGTTGCAGAGTGAATGTTCTAACCACAAAGAAACAAAATGAATATATTTCTTTTTTTTATTACTTACTTATTTTATGTATTTATTTCCTCTGAGACCAAGTCTCACTAAGTTGCCTTGGCTGGTTGGAATTTACTGTGTAGAACAAGATGGCGTCAAATTTGCAAGAATGCTCCTGTCTCTGCCTTCCCAATGCTAAAGGCCATGTGCATGAGGTGCCATGCCCAGCGCATTTCTTTAAAACAAACATTTATTAAAAAGTGAAAGGATAATAAACTAAATTCTGGAGAATTTCCAGGGAGCCAGAGAGATGGCTCAGATGGTAAAGTGCTTGCCCCACGGGAGTAAGGACCTGAGTTTGGATTCCCAGCATCAACATAAAAAGCTGGCATGACAGCAAACACTAGCCTAGCTGCCCTGGTGAGTGCCAGATTCAGGAAGAGCTCCGATTAAAAAAGAAAATAATACGGTGGAGAACACTAGAGAAAGCCTCCACCCAACACTGACCCTTGGCCTCTATGTGAAAACACACACACACACACACACACACACATACACACACACACACACACACACACGAGTTTCCAAAGGGAATTAGCAAAGGGTCCCATGGCTTATTACTGTTCTCCAAACATGTTCTGTGGACATCATTTGGCTTCTGTGAATGATGAACCAATTTGTTAGCAGAAACAGACAGTAATGAAAAATTCCATATTGGAGTTTTCAAGCGGGTTACACAGCCTAAGATCCCCTGACTTCATATGAATCAAAGATATATGTAGGATATGGGGGCTTCTGTTGTTGTCTGGGCTGTTGGTGTTGTTTGTGAAGCAGGTTCTCACTTACAGCCCTGGCTAGACGAGAACTCACTGGCCCCTAACTCATAGACCTTCACCTGCCTCTGCCTCCCA
Source organism: Acomys russatus (assembly GCF_903995435.1). Taxonomy (NCBI): domain Eukaryota; kingdom Metazoa; phylum Chordata; class Mammalia; order Rodentia; family Muridae; genus Acomys; species Acomys russatus. Next base: position 17,060,351 of record NC_067167.1, on the reverse strand, counting down.
AGTGCTGGGCTTAAAGGCACACCTGTCTGTTTTTATTAAATGCCATAAAATGTGGTTTTACTCTTTAAATAATTGAGTGGTTCTTTGTGACGTTGGGCCTGTCCAGTTATCGTCAGAAGCTAAATTTAGACTACTTCCATATCTCCTAAAAAACTGCTCCCCTGCCTAGTCACTCTTCATTGCTTTTTATGGCCAAATACTACTCTACTGTATGGAGATGTCACCTTTGGTTTTTTCACCTTTCAGCCAGCGATCACTTAGATTCTCTCATTTGGAGAAGTATTACAATGGTATGGCGCTAGAATCTACCTGCTGCTCAGGCCACAGAGTCTGCAACTGCCGTTCCCCTCTCAGGCACTGACGGACACCCTACTAAGACCTTGGGAATCGCGAGCTAACAGACTGGCAGCTGCCAGAACATCTGACCTGGGGGAGTTTATAGCCAAAGTGCATTGGTGGCCACCCAGCTCTTCCCCTTCCTTCCTCCTGCCCAGGACTCAGAAAGCCTGACTTCAGGCTTGTGCTGTCAAATAACCCCTATTCTCAGAAAAGTCACTTTAGCCAGGTGAGCCTTAATTTCCTCTATTCAGACCCCCGCCGTGCTGTCTCTGTCTCTGGTGGGGGGGGGCATAAACTCTCCTGAGAGCCCTCCACCACGTTGTTACCTGTCTGTCTGGCCATGACCTCAACAGTTCTTCTAATCAACTTCTTCCCCCATGGTCCACTTTACTGTCTCCTCAGACCCCCATCTGAGACTGTTCAATTATGAACAGGGACAAGATGAACTTCTCTTTGTTTTTTGGACAGGGAAACTAGGACTTAACAAAGTGAGTTGGTCAAAATCACAGAGCTAGTGAGAGGTGGGAACCCAAACAATTTCACCATAGAGACTATCCATGAAAGCAAAGTACTTAAAAACGTTCACTAGGCTACAGTGAGGCAGGGTAACGGGCTGTCTAGAAAGAAGGTGCTAACATATTCTATTGCAGCTGCTGCTCCAGATGAAGAGACACAATGTAAGTCCCTCAGAGCAGCTGAGAATTCTAAAGGAGACACATCATTGATGCTACTGCTACAAGTTAAAAAAGAAAAAAAAATGTTTCATGTTAACAATTAACTGAGTAGTAGTCACATTAAAAAACAAAAACAAAAACAAAAAACAAAATTAAGGCCAGTGGGATGCCTGAGTGGGTGAAGGTACTTGGCATATAAACCTAAAGATCTGAATCCAATCCCTGAAATCCACAGAGGAGAGCAAAGAAATGACTCCCACAAACTGTCCCCCGGCTTCTGTAAATCTGTGATGGTGCATGCACATACACACACCACGCACAAATGTGGGAGATAAAAAAGACAAAGATTTAGCAGGGAGATGGCAATGCGGCACAGAAGGACATGACAGGAGGGGAAGGCAGGCACAGAGACAGAGGGCTTTAGCAGTCTCCACTGACCGCAGACTAAAGGAGACCCTGCGGTGACAGAACATGATGCCAGGAAGAGCCATGGGACAGGACAGAGCCTTTATTTCTACCGTGCACCACTGCTGTCCCCAGAGCCATGTGGAGATAACTGCAGACACCACTTCCAGAGGCACTGGAAAAGCTTCAGGTGAAAACAACAAGATGAACCAGGAAAAGAGCGAGCAAGGTCACGCATGAAGAGAGTGAGTCTTGATCTTAATTATGGCTCCCACACAATACTACTTGAATGTTCTTTCTCAAACTCTCCACGGACTTTGCCTCTTTGTGCTCATTTAAATTCTAGCCCAGTACCACTTTCTCAGAGGCTTTCATCCAAAGTGGCCACTAAGGTTCCTAGCACATCGCTGTGATTCCCTTTGCCGCCTGGAAACACACTGTGAGCTCCTTCCTGTTTACATATTTTGATCCCTCTTCCTCCATTGGGCTGTGAGCAGCACAGAAGCACGGGCCATGGCCACTGCTAACCTCTAACACATGCTGATGCGACCTGGGATGTGAGGGGTATCCTAGACATACCAATAGGATCTGTGTCCAAGAAGCAGCACAGAGCTAAAGCACAAAAGGTATGGGCAAGGTACAGGGGCAGTTCCACGACAGTCCATAAACCCCCCTAGTCTGCTGTGTGTGTCTGTGCTAGTCACTCCGCTGTCAGGAGCTTTACAGATCCACTTGGCTTCATTTTACCAACAACTTCCAACAACCTGATTTGATATTTAATCCTGGTGTGTGTGTGTGTGTGTGTGTGTGTGTGTGTGTGTGTGTGTGTGTGTGTTGTCTGTTTTTGAGAGAGTGTGTTACTCTATAGCCCATTCTAATCTGGAAGTTACTATTTAACCCCAGCCAGCCTTGAACTCATGCCAATCCTCTTGCCTCCCAACTGCTAGAATTACAAATGTGTGCTGCCACGTCCAGTTTAGAAATTCTCATCAGCAGAGAACAAGTCATCAATGAGCTCGAACCCCATACTGGAAAAATAGTCTAGATTTTTTTTCACATATCAAATCATTTATAAGTAATATTTTGCTTTCATTTACAAAGTGGCATTCTTCAAACCAAAAAGATTAAGTAATTAGCATCAAGTTACCCAATTCATAGCTGGTTACCATTTTTTTTTCTCTAAGACAGGATTTCTCTGTGTAGCTTTGGCTGTCCTGTACTTGCTCTGTAGAGCTGGCCGTTCTTAAACTCACATTGATCCACCTGCCTCTGCCTCCCGAGTGCTGGGATTAAAGGCATGGTAACCAAATTTTTTTTATGTTTACTTATTTTATCATTTTATGTGTTTATATATTTTGCCTACATGTATGCATGTGCAGCACATGCCAAGATCAGAAGAAGGTGTCAGATCTGGAGTTGCAGATGGTCGTGAGCCATTATGAGAGTGCTGAGAATTGAAGCCAGGACCTCTATATAAGCAAAAGTGCAGTAACAGCTGAGCCACCTCTCCAGCCCTAGGACTCCAGGTCAGACACCCACACTGTGCCACTCATTTAAAGGTGAGAGCAAACTGAAACAGAGCAACAGGTTAAGCAGGGAGCATAGTGGACTAGTAAATTATGACAAGGAGTCAGGTGACAAGTGTTTCCCCCTTGGCTTGCTATACTGTGAGGATCCATTTTGTATCGCTCCAATACATCATGGGGACATTGCTGCTATGTTCGCTATCTCCCGCTCATCATACCCTATTCAAAGACACATGATTTCAAATGAAGCATATAAATGTTTATAATAAACTAAAAATAGTACAATGAATTTCCCTATCACACATATAGTCAGTCTTCATGCCTCTCAAACACACACACAAGGATGAACACATACTCACGTAACATGTACACACACTGGACTGTTTTAAGGATGGCTATATTGGTAACAGTGAGATAGTTAACACACCCTCTGTCAACTTGACAGGATCCAGAATAACACAGAAGACAGGCTTCAGGGGACACTGATGAAGGACTGCCTTGTGCTGGTCAGTCTTATGTCAACTTGACACAAGCTGGAGTCATCTGAGAGGAGGGAACCTCAACTGAGAAATCCCTCCATAAGATCTGGCTGTAGGCAAGCCTGTGGGGCATTTTCTTAATGAGTGATTGATGTGGCCCAGCCCATTGGGGGTGCCACCAGCCCTGGGCTAGTGGTCCTGGCAGGCTGAGCAAGCCCTGAAGGAGTGAGCCCTGAGCAGCACTCCTCAGCGGACTGTGATTCCGGATACATAAACAAAATAAAGGCTTTGCTCCCCACGCTGCTTTTGGTGTGTGTGTTAGTAAAGCAGCACTAACCCATGACAACCCCCACTGGTTAACTAACTGACGTGGGAAACCCACCTTAGTGGTGGGCAGCACCATTCCACAGGCTGGAGTCTTGGGCTGAATGCCAGGGGAAAGCAGGCTGGAAGCCAGCATTAGTCACACTTGTCACACTCGGCCCCTGCTGCGGTGACTTCCCCAGGCATGAGAGACTGCACCCTTGAACCGTGAGCCCAAATAAACCATTCCTTCCTTAAGTCTGTGTCTTGTCGGGCATTTTGCCACAGCAACGCGGAAAGTAACTAGTACAAGCAGCGATCTTTATTCTGTCCTGAAGAAGACGGCATCAAGTGCCACTGGGACAGCCCAGTGGGTGAAGACGCTCGCTGCCAAGCCTGCCAAGCCCAACAGCCTGAGTTTGAACCCGGAAGCCAGCCGGCAGAAGAGAACTGACTCCTGCAAGTTGCACCCTGACACTTCCACACATGTACCATGGCACAAAAGCATGCTCGCTTGAGCAAGCTTCCCCATCCCTCTGTACACAAGAGCTTTATTTAAAAACAAGCTTTTTAAAGATGTGGCCAACGCTCAATGCATCCAATTCCCTTCTTTCAGGAAATGTAAGAACTCCCCTGGGTGCGGTGCTCATACCTATAATCTCAGGACCCAGAGGGCTGAGGCAGGAGGATTGCTAGGATTCAGTGCCAGACTATGTTATACTGTCTCAAAAACAAAACAAAACAACAACAACAAAAAAAACAAACAATGTGCAGGAGGGCTGGCTCACTGTTTAAGAGCACTGGTTGTTCTTCCAAAGGACCCAGGTTCAACTCTCATCACCCACATGGCGGCTCACGGTTGTCTGTAACGCAGACTCCAGGGCATCTGAGACATGCATACAGACACAACACCCACACACATAAAGCGAAAACAAATGAACAAAAACCCAACAACAAAGAAATGTAAGAATTAGCAGAGCAAGAACAATCCGTAAGAGTGATTTCTTCAAGTTCAATGCACACATAACAGCATATGTCTATACTCACGTACATACATGCACATATAAAAAGCCAGTGAACATTGGTAAAATAATTTCTCAAAAACCACTAAATCATCATTAGGTGATACATATATCGATATATAACATTTTAGGTGCTTTATTAGACAAGGGATAGAACTTAAGACTTGAAAAGCATTTCCAGACTAACTCACTACGGTTGTGAGTGTTGTTTTCCTGTCAGGATGATAAAGAGCATTCCCATGCACAGTGGCAGGCCAAGAAAAAAAACAAAAGCAGAAATAACTGATTACCAAAATATACCTGCTTATCCTCCAGCGGGTCTGGCTCTCCTTTACTGGACTCGGAGCTGACATCATCGTCATCAGAACTATTGGTGGCTTCCTCGTCAGAGGGCAGGTCACCAAGATGGAGATGGAGATCATCCCGTCCATCCTGGCAGGTTCCGGAGCTGCATCAAAAGAAATGCCTGTTGTTAATTACCTTCAATAAAAAGAAGTGCTAGCTAGACCAAACCAGAATCAGCTACCTCATCCTCCTTATGGGAGAGACTACACTTAAAGGATTCCAAGGAATGGGAAAAGCCGAGATAAGCCGAGCCCCGCCTCTCCTTCCCGATACAGCTGTCATAAACTCAGATTCACTCCAGGGTTTAGAATTTAGCTTTAGGAGACAGAGTCAACATCAGGCTGAGAGTAGGAAGGTGACTGGGAAGCAGGCTGCCTCCGTTCCCACGTGTCCTGCCCTCAGAAGCCCAAGTGCCTACTGATTCCGGGTGCAAACCAGGAGGACCTCGAAGGCGTACACTAGAAGACTTGCTGAGACCTTGGGCCTCCATATTTTAAACAACAACAACACACCAAATTTGGAAAACTCAGGAAGTACGCCAGTAAGCATCCAACCAACCACACAGGAGTAACGGTGAGCACGCGCCCACCATCCTGGTTACCACTGATAGTGGGCCTGCAGCTCAAAGTGTAGGCAGGACAGTGAACTTAGGGGCTCTAGCCTCCGACAGAAACAGAAACTCTGAGGGACAGAGGCCAGCAGTCTAATGAGGGCGTTTAAACAAGCCCTCCAGGTGACTATGACTCAGCCTGACATTGGAAAAGTGCTTCCAGGCCATTTATCTGCTCTGCTCTTCCTTGTCAGCTTGATCTCACCGAGGTTTTCAGTGCGTAGAGACGGAGCTCCATTCTGGAAGGGGAATTCCACAGGAAAGCACCCCAGGCAGATGATGGGAATCACTCTAGCATAGGGTGTACACACTCAGAAACAAGATGCTTTTAAAAACTGCCTGAGCATCTGGGGCTTTAAGTAAAGGGTTGGCTGCGAGATCAGGCTACAGTGTGAAGCTGTCTCAGCAAACAACATGCCGCTTTTCTGATGTTAGTCAGCCCTCAGCCCACCAGAGCATCTGCAGAATAGAATAGGTGAACCCAGGAAAAGATCCCAGGAAATCATCAAGAGAAACACTCCTGCAGAACAGTCACATTTGCATTCCATTCCTGCTGTGGCTCTTTTGGAGGTCACAGGCAGGTCAAGTCAACTGCCAAAGCTCCAAATTATAAGCACTTCTAACGTGAATCTTAAAAGCTAAAGGGTAAATTCTCTGCCAGGTCCTGATTACACTGTAGAATAACAGACTTGCTTCAGAAACCATTCCTGCAGTTCAACTGCTACACAAACGAGCTGGATCTAGGCGAACTGCCAAAAGGAAGGCCTCCTACCACCAAAGACTTGGCTTCCTGTTACTCAGTGGCTGGGGCCTCTTATCACTTGGCTGGGTGGATGCACACCTTTATCATAGGTGGCCTGGACAAGCAGCAGACTCAGACTCACATCCTGGGGTGGGAGGGAAGCAGGGATTTTCCAGTCAGATCACTGGCAAAATTAGCCGTTCCTGGGAGCTGGGATCGGAGCCAATGTGGGTGAGTTGGTGATTTTTAATTTGTATTGGCAAGAAAAAAATCAAAGTAAACAAGATAATGAGCCCATCCATGTAGATAGAAGGAAATGTACCTTGGGGGGGTGTTGGCTGTGCTGGGACCCAAGCAAGGGTCTCAGTGCATCCTAGACAATAGCTCTCTCACCGAGCTACAGAGCCAAGCCCCATCTACTTTCACCTTGGCTCTTCACCTCTTTTGATCTTTGCTACCTAAGCACATGTTAAATTTCTAAACAGTCACCAGCATTATCTGGAAACTTCCTAAAAGAGGCAAAGACCTCAGTCCCTGACCTACAGAAACAGGATCCGGGAGTGTGGGGAGCCCTGTCCTAGAAGGCTTTTTCCTGATAGCCTCTTCTGTGGATTCTGCTGAACAGAGGGATCCCAGGCGTGGAGTAGTGAAGAAGCTGGGTTTTGTTTTGTTTGTTTTTTGTTTTTGTTTTTTGCTAAGAGTTGAAAGGTGGTTCCCAGCCAAACGTTTAAAAGGCTTTTCTTAAGACAGCTCCTATTGTCGTAGCCTTTAGGAACTCAAGAGAAAATGTGGTGGCCTACACCTGTGGTCCTGAGACAACAGGACCATGAGTTTGAGGCCAAGCTGGACTCTAAAATCAAACTGGAAAAACAGCAACAGTCACCACCAAACAAGCCCGCAAATGAAGTGAAATGCAAAGGTTACCACTTCAGAAGAGGGTGAAGGAGCTGTGCTTGTGGGCGGGCTGGGCGTGTGGCTGGGGGCGGGGCATTGCTCTAGCATGCTCAAGACCCCCGGTCAATCCCAACTCCACAGAGAGTGAAGACACAACTTCCTGAATGCAAACTTCCTGACGGGACACAGAGGGATGCTCTGAGTTCCAAAGACTGCTTACTGACTAAGACCTTCCCAGACTCTCTTTATCCTTGAATCACAAACTATTTGTCTCTTCTGGGCCCTAAATCACTTCATGTCAACAGCTACACAATCTGGTTTTCCTCGCTAACATGAAAGCACAAGACAACTGTGTTTTCAGCTGAGTCCCAGCATGCTGCCTGACATGGAATATCTCCATAAGCACTTTACGACATTTTGTTGTTGTTGTTGTTTTGGTTTAGTTTTGTTTTGTTTTGTTTTTTGGTTTTTTAAGACAGGGTTTCTCTGTGTAGCCTTGGCTGTCCTGGACTAGCTTTGTAGACCAGGCTGGCCTCGAACTCACGGCGATCCACCTGCCTCTGCCTCCTGAGTGCTGGGATTAAAGCCATGTGCCACCACCCCTGGCTTGTTTTTTGGGTTTTGGAGACAGGGCTTCTCTGTGTAACCTTGGCTGTCTTAGACTCACTTTGTACACCAGGCTGGCCTCGAACTCACTACACCGGGCTTTCAACATTTATTTATTTGTTTATTCATTTTGGTTTTTTTAAGACAAGTTTAGCCTGTAGCCCTGTATGGTGTAACATCAGCTGTTCTGGAACTTTCTCTGTAAGACCAGACTGGCATCAAACTCAGAGATCTGCCTACTGGGACTAAAGTTGTGCATTACCGCCCAGCTACTTTTCACCATTTTCAGTGGTGAAAGGAAGAAGTTGACTGCACGGGGATTGAGAAGAAGTGATGGGCTTATGAAGGAAGAAACAAAACAAAACAAAACCAAAAAAGCTTACGGAAGACTTGAAGGATCCAAATAAGTTAGATTACCCAGAAGAGAATCTGGAAACAAGCACCAAGAGTTTAAAGGAACAACAATGGCCTGTGGTCCCTCAGCAGAGACAGCAGCCAGGGGCCACACCACAGTGGTTAGCGTGTTGACCCGCATAATTAACTGTAGCTTCCAATCCACCAGATAACTTAAGACTTAGGATAATGGGGGGAGGGGGTAAGGGGCAGAAGGATGGGGGATGGGGGTGGTCCTCACTTATGCCAATCCTGCAGTATGGAACTCTTCTATGCTCAGTATTTCCTTGGAAAGTAACACCTAATTAACACTGTCCAATTTGTGGCCTGTTTCTTCCACGTCTTCCTGCCTAGTTAGTCCGGATGTAACAGTAGAAGAAAGGGTTAAGTGAGCATCCACAGCAGCCAGCACACACACTGGGCTGCTCTACCTCCCTGGGCCATCCTCCTCAAGTCAGATTTGCTTCTGGAAGGAGGCAGACTTCTAGCAGATCAAGAGAAAACAAAGGCAGAAATCAATGCCTATTGGTAGGCAGGCGCTGTCCTTCAGTTCCAAGTGCCACTATCTTTGTGATCATTTTACGGAGTTTGGTTAAAAGTTAAATATTCCCCACGTTAGATTTTCTGTGGGCAGAATAGCCTCCACTGGAAAAGTGCATGAAATTTTATATAAAAACTAGTCAGGTGTGGTGGCGCATGCCTGCCTGCCTACCTATCAAGGTTGGCCCAAGTCTGAGAGAAGCCCAGGAGAATGCCTGCTCCTTCTCAAGTTTCTGTTGTTTGTTTGTTTGTCTTTTGTTTTGTCTTTCAAGACAGGGTTTCTCTGTGTAGCCCTGGCTGTCCTAGAACTCACTCTGTAGAGAAGGCTGGCCTCAAACTCACAGAGATCCACCTGCCGCTGCCTCCCGAGTGCTGGGATTAAAGGCGTGCGCCACCACGCGGGGCTAAATTTCTGTAGCAGCATGTAAATCCAAACTCCAGCCTGAGTTTCTTCCACCTTCCACCCGGCCTGGGCTGGGCAGAACACACACACACGCATGCTCAGCATGCTGTGACTGTGGGGCTGTTTTCCTTTGGCTGCTCTCATGTTTACCACTGGAAAAGAGAGACCAGGGTCCTCGAAGGATGAACATTACACGAGAAACTAAATTAACGATCGATCAGTTATTACATAAAGCTCACAGCGTCATCATTTCACCAGAAGGTGGCTCCTTCAATTTCGCCGTAACGCTATGGATGCCAGTGTCACAGGAAGACTTGATTTATGAATCGAGTCAGCAGCAACCAAGATTCGAAAACCTTTTCTCGAATACTTTTGTCTAGTTTTGTTCATTTTGTTTGTTTTTCTATTGAACCCAGAGCTTCCTGAACACTAAGTAAGCAAAGGCTTTACTGCGGACCTACAAACACTAGCCCCGAACCATTCAACTTAAGTCTGCTTTGAAGTCTTACAGTACACCTGGAATTTCCCCTAAAACAAGAAGGGTGGTTCTCTTGATTGTTTCATTAAAACCTGGTGCACCCTAAAAAGTAGGCATACTGGTCATTTCACCTGCCAGTAGACCTCTTAGGAGTCGCACAGCCCTGTTCTGTTTTTAGGGCCGTATGCAGAGTCTAGGCAGCCAGGGTTAACAGTTAGATGCAGTGATGTGACTTGAACAAGTACCACAGTCAGCAATGTGACTCTGCAGGGAGGTGAATGAAGTGAGTCATCTGCAGGTTTTCCCCACAAGGATCTTAGCCTTCCCTTTCTCCTTTCTCCTTCCATGTCTTTCTTTCTTTCTCTCTTTCTTTCTTTGTTTCTTTTCCTTTTGAGACAGGGCCTTACACTGGAGTCCCAGGCTGGCCCTAACTTTTGAGCATCCTGTTTGAAACCCCAGAGTTCCAGGATATTGGTACACAGCAACACACGAACCATTAGCTGGTACAGTGGCAAACACCTACAACCCCTGTGGCCAGGAAGCTGTGGCAGAGCAACTGTGAGTTCCAGGACCACCTGGAAGATCTAAGAAGATGTATCAGGAAAAACAAATAATAATAATAAATGAAAGTAAAAGGTTTCACTCTTATGCTGTCAGTTAAAAACTAAAACAAACACCCAAAAATCAAAACACACACAAAAAAAAACTGTAGCCTGTAAGCAGTGCATTAACCGTTTTAAGTTAAGAACTGATTAATACAGATTAAGAATCCTTAAAAACTTAAAAGGAGATGGTAGGAGTTTGTTAAGCAAAATTAAGGAAAAAAGAAAAAACGGAACTTATAAAAGACATAGGATTAGTGTTTTGGCTCATAAATTTTAGAGGATCTAGCAATCAAGGCTTTAAAACTATCAGGCTGGACCAGTGAGAAGGCTCAGTGAGTAAAGGTGACTGCCACCAAGGCTGAGGACCTGAGTTCGATCCTTGGGACGTTCACAATGCAAAGAAAGAATGGACTTCCTCAAGTTGCTCTCGGACCGCCATGCACGCTGAAGGGGAACAAGTGGTTCATCCCACAAATAAGTTTCCAAAAATTAATTTTAAAAAATCCCAAGCTCGGTTCTGTGCTGGGAAAAAATATACTTTGCTTCCCTGGAAGATGAGCTAGAGATGATTTAAAACTAGCTCCAAGAGACTGTTAGCAAAAGACAAGGGAAGGAGCTTCAGTGCTGGTCAAACACACACTCCAGTGTCCAGCCTCAAATCCACCTTCACACAGGCCAGGCCATCCCTTCCCCGAGAAGGCATTTATTACTAAGACTCTTCAAGCCGGGCCCTCCCGACTGAACAAAAACAAAACAGTGTCTGAATCTGACCCTTGAGGCTGATAGCTTAAAGACAGTCTGCGAGGGTCAACTCTGAAAATGGCTTAAGGAAAGAAGAAAGAATTCAAAATTCATAGGGCTGGGCTTGGTGGCACACAGCCTTTAATCCCAGCACTCAGGAGGCAGAGGCAGGTGGATCGCTGTGAGTTCGAGGCCAGCCTGGCCTATAAAGCGTTACACAGAGAAACCCTGTCTCAAAAAAACAAAAAACAAAACAAAACAAAAGATTCCTTAAGGTATAAAGGCAGCTACACAGATGCCTTTAGACTTGTACCTCATCAGTTTATAGGTCATTAAGGTTTAGCTAAAAAGCTGTTTTAAAGGGAGTTTTCAGCAGTGGCCATTAATAGAAGACTAAAACGGGGACATTCTGTATGAAAACTGCTAAGCGCCTACTTGAAAGTAAGTTAGATCTACGCACAATGAGGGACACTGCTTGTTCTCTAGCAAACATTGGTGGGCTACAAAACCAGGACACGGTGCGCTTCCATCTATCTAGAAGAAAAATGTATAAACACACACACACACACACACACACACACACAAATTTCAAATATGTGCTTTTGAGATCCAAGGAAGCAGCTCAGTTGTATGGTCCTTGCCTAGTATGTGTGAGGGCCTGAATTTGATCCTCAGTAAACACACACACACACACACACACACACACACACACACACACACACACACACACACACACCACATAAATCTTTTACTCCCCAAATACAAGGATACAGACTACTTCCTAGGTAACATACAAGCCACACATGCCAGGTGAGCACTATACAACTGAACTACATCACCAGCCCTCAAAAGCACAGGCTAGCCAGTTGATGGCTTAAAAAAACAAAAAGCAAAAAACATAAGGACTGTTTAACAGTGTTTTGAGTCAAAGGGTAGCCATAAAACTTGTAACCTATACCAAGGTAAACAAACTGTGTGGTATGTCTCCTATGAGCTCCCTGAGCTGTTCCGGTTCCCAGTTCACTTAGTAGCTAGTAAAGGAGCAAGGGAGAGCACAATCCAGTTACCACTCTTGCTCCCCCCCCCATGCCCCCCCCACCCCTCCCTACCCCCACCCATGCCCTGCCTAACTAGGAGGCAGCCAGGTCAGGTCTGTGCTCTTTCTAGCCTAGGAGTGAAAAAAATTCTATAAAAGTCTACCCCAAAACAAGTGCTAGCTAAAATAGCGACCACGTGTCAGAAACTTTGCTGTTTTCGAACTTGGAAGGCTTTGAGGAATGATCCCTTAAAATAAACCTCCAGCAACGCAGACTGTAACTTTTTGTTAAGACCAATAGAAAATCATTCTACTGATCTTAAAGCGATTGTCAATAAAATCTAGCTGTCTCTAATCTACTTTATTAGCATACCAAAAAACGATGTTTCCTTCTCTTTTTTAAAAAGAATTATTTATTTCTGTATATGGGTGCTTTTGTTTACATGCACACGCGCACACCAGAGGGGGCACTGGGATTCATGGGACTGCAGTTATAGATGGTTGTGTTGTAATCCTCTATGTGGGTGCTAGGAATTGAACTCAGAACCTTTGGAAGAGCAGGCAGTACTCTTAACCACTGACCCATCTCACCAGTCCTGTAAGGTTTCATATATTGAAAAGTAAAAAAAAAGATTAGGCATTGTGAACCTATCGCTATTTTTTCCTTTACCTGTTCATGGCATATCATGTATTTATTTACATAATGTTAACGTGTGTGTGTGTGTGTGTGTGTGTGTGTGTGTGTGTGTGTCAGACCAAGTAAAGGTCACTAGAAATAATGATGCTGAGATGGCCACATAAGGGCAGTTATTTGCAAACCCATGCACATATATTTACACATGTACATAAATTTTACTGATATATCAAACAGTACTTAAAACACATAAGACAACTATGGCCTTTATTTCTATAAAATAAATATGCTTTAAGGACCAATTATGTATCTATTATTTGTTATTCTATGTGCTAAAAAAAAGATTAGAATTAGTTAAAATATTCAAGCTATCAATTATTTTCTTCTTTCTCTTTATTTTCCTACTGAGTGTGGCCTTCCTAAACAGATAGAGAAAAGGGATTTAGGATAAGCATAGTAGCAGGGACTATTATCTAAAAAAGAAAACAAGGACTAGGGATGCAACCTAGTGCTAAGAGCCCCTAACTACCATGTGCAAGGCCTGGGGTTACTATCCCTAGCAGCAAATCAGCAAAGCCCAAGAGAGGGGTGGGGGAGGGAGAGGGAAGAGGGGCTACAACCAAAGAACCAGGAAGAGGGAGGGAGAAGAGGGGCACATACTTTAGGTAACATGTTACAGGAGACCCCGAACCCCCTGCAGGCTGCTGTGGTCAGGGAGGTGGACAAGGGTTGACTTGGAGACATGACTCCAGCAAGTCAACAAGAAGCAAAAGCATCCAGGGTGCAGGAAGCCTGGGGGGCGGCACAAACGGAGGCCCTAAGACAGAAAGAGTGACTGGGCAGACAACGTATGGGGGAAGTATGGGGTGGGCACTTCTGTAAGATGAAAGACATGGTTGCTGCTAACAGTGGCTGCTTGGCAAGGAGCCAAGGCAGAACAGACACTCAACTACCCCCACCCCCCCGCAGGAGTGCTGGGAATCCAGGCCTCACTCTTAGCAGCCTTGCCAAGATCTAGCATTCTGGAAAGGAGCCAGCAGGGGAGCCAGGCCAGGAGGTGAGACTGATACAAAATGAAAGCTTACAGTGTGGGGCGCTTCTCTCGGGGTGACCACTTGTCCTGCGTCAGTTTTATGTGGCCACACTGTGTTTCCTCCAATGTCATGTTGCCATAACCCTAATTAATTCCAGTGGCCACGGAGGAGGTGGTGAGACAGTTGGAAATTGTGACCATGTGCTATACTCTTGATTATGACTTGGTACATACAAACCACTGCAGTAGCATAAAGACCAAAAATGAAGGCCTAACTTCTGCCTTGCTATTTGGGGCAAGTCAGGTGGGCCTGACTGGCTAAGCCCAAATTCTCCCCTACTCTTTGTTTGACTGGAGAAGGCCCTCGGTGGAAGCCAAGCAACTATCAGTCTAGGAAACTGCTCGAATAAACCAAACATAATAAACCTCCTGTAGAGCCGGGCGACCACCACACCCTCTTGATATACAACGCCCGACTCCCACAGCTCCTGGAGGTTCAGTTTGTTCCTACGTAGTGTTGCGCGACATCTGGTGTGCTCCTTCTCCAGCTGTGAATGTATGTTGCCCTTCAGTTGGCGTAGAACTTGTGTGTTCAGCCAAAGCCACAACCTTAGGATAAGAATGCCTCCCTCACTAATATGGTAGCAGGAAGGTGACTAAAATGCACAGTAGGGAGACCGCCACCCTCTAGGATCCGGGGTTGCGCAAGCAGGCCTACTGGTGTTTTCTAAAGGAACTGCCTGGATCAACCACATTGAGAGGTACGGAAAGTTGTCTTTGCATATCCCTAACTGTATTTTGTAAAGACACCTGAACAGGCTCTTGATCCATCCAAACTATAAGTAAGCCAAAGGCACTAAGGTAACACTGCAGAAATGTGCATGTTCCATGTTACAGCATGTTAAATGCTACATCACAGGCAGACCTTACTGTAAGAAAGTATGATGGGAGTATACGCAGACAGTAGTTAGTGTTCAAGGACGTCTGCTTTCATGCCCAGACTCTGCACAGATCTGCTGAAGCGTCTCACTTCCTAACAGACCCTACAACCCTAAGCAGAACTTCCCCTCTTGGGAAAAGGTCAGTAAGCTGCCTGGAGCCTGTAAGGGGCAATGCTGGACAGGGTTGGACTGCTGTTACTCAGGAATCCATTTTAGTTCACTTCCGTATTCACAGATACCTCTGAGCAATTCCAGCAACATTTTCTCCTCCATACAGACACAAAAGAGCTCTCTTTAACCTCTACTCTAGGACAGCTATGCACCAATAACGCCAAAGGCCCAAATAGAACCTTCTGTCTCAGAGTTCCCTGGAGAACTCTGAGTTTCTCAAAACTGGTGGATATGATGGGCATCAGGCAGGTGCTCTCCTCCACCCTTTTATTTTTACTCAGTATTGAGGAATAGAACCAAGGGCTTCACCCATGTTGGCTAAGAGTTCTACCACTAAGATAGTGCTAGCCTTCTCCATCTTCTCTTTTGTTTCTTTACAATGGGGTCCTGCCATGTAGCCTGGGACAGTCTCAAACTCACAGCCCTCTTGCCTCAGATACCTTAGTGTAGGAATTGTAGCACTGTGCTACTGGACTTGACCTTCTGCACTCTCTTAATCCCACACAGCAGTGTACCCTCCATAGCTACACGGCTGACCACTTCTGTTCATCGTTGGAATCCTTGAGAACTACCCCCTCAAAAAACCTTGATGGTTCTAGCAAACTGTGATAACATCTTCTAAAGCCAGGGTCAGGGAAAATGTAAAGGAAGTAAGAATAAACAAATACTTAATACAGGCTCACTCTGAGTAGGATCCCAAGCATTTCTTTATAGCATCAAATACGTCTAGGAATAAAGGAGAGGCTGTCCTCTATAGAGAAGGAAAACACTTGTCTCAGTTCAAAAAGAGGGCCCACCTCTCACTTGTCTATGTAACTGGTTAGCTTTAATTAAATGTTCCTTTCAACTACAAAACTGAAAGAATACCACCTGCTATTAAGGTTCAATGAAATAATGTGAGCTTGCCTACTATATACAATAGACAAGAAACAAACACAACTTAAACTAAGCTTCGGGGTCTAGGGAGACAAGTGACGTTCTCACCCCTCATCAAAGAAACTTCTTTTTGTAGCATCTGGAGACCATTACAGAAAACCACAAGCGATAATCATGCGGAATTGTGGAGCCTGGTCCCAAGCACCACATGTTGGCTCTTGGGTCCACCACAGCTCTTATCTAAAGCTCGAGAATCACTGAGGCAGAGGGAGCGGAAAGACTTGAGGAGCCAAAGGAACAGGGCGTTTGCTGTAAGACTGTGTCTCCCGGGGAAGTCAGGAGCTATAACCATCAGGCTCGCCACATGACTGCAGAAACAGGAGCCGAAGAAGCGTGACAGAGCAGAGCAGCTGTTCTTAGGGCCTCTACCCTACACAAAGAACTACAGGCAACCCCAGGGAAAGAGCATATCAACCAGTTATATCGTACCAAAGAATCAGCTCCGAAAGCAGACACACAACAACCTTATATAGACTGAGCAGGTTGTAGCCATGTATTTAGCAATATACATATGTGTGTGTGTATGTCCATAGCAACAATTAATGAAAAAAATAGGTCATAAATTTGAAGGAGACCAAGGAAAGGAATATAGAAGGGTCTGAGGATGGAGATGCAACAACCACCAAAATGGAGGGGCTAGAGAAATGTGTCATAAGAACACGTGTTGCTCTTGCAGAGGACCCAGGTCCAATTCCTAGCACCCACATGGCGGCTCACAGCTGTCTGTAACGTCAGCTCTAGGGAACCCAACACCTTCTTCTGACTTCCTCAGGGTCCGGCCATGCACATGGACTAGGCATACAAGCAAGCAAAGCACTCAGATGCACAAAATAAAATGATAACTCTAAAATAAATAAATAAATAAATAAACATTAAAAGTGGCAAAGCAAAACAAAACAAAACAAAAAGTCCTAAGAAAAGAAAGGCATTAGTGTTTACTGAGTAGATAAAATGGCCAGGGTCTAGATTTGTCCTTATTTACTCCTAGTAAGTCCAGAATTTGACACCAACCTGATCTATTTATTGCATGAATAAATTAGACTTACTCCTAATATCTGAGCACAGGTATTGTAGAACACAATGAGGTACATCCACCCTGCCATTTATTTTGATGCCTACAGAGTTAAGAATTTTGTTTTCGTTTTGATGCAGTCTTAACTAATAGCCCGGCCAAGCTGAAATGTACCTTCCCACCCTGGTCTCCTGATTGCTGGCATTACAGGGGTATACTGCCATGTTTGGCTTGCTAAGTACCATTTCAAAGGATGAGGGGTAAGAACTATTTGGCATGTGAAAATGCTATACAACATCAAGTTTTTAATTTTGGAATGCAGTCTCTGAGGCGTTTTCCATTTTAATGAAGTATAATAATCTGTATTTAGCAATGAAGAAGGGTACTTTGTTTTCTACTGCAAAATGAAGCTATGTTATCAAAGCAATATGCCCACAAATAAAGTTTTTTTTTTTTTTTTTTTTTTTATTAATTTATTCTTGTTACATCTCAATGTTTATCCCATCCCTTGTATCCTCCCATTCCTCCCCCCCCATTTTCCCATTATTCCCCTCCCCTATGACTGTTCCTGAGGGGGATTACGTCCCCCTATATATTCTCATAGGGTATCAAGTCTCTTCTTGGCTACTTGCTGTCCTTCCTCTGAGTGCCACCAGGTCTCCCCCTCCAGGGGACATGGTCAAATGTGAGGCACCAGAGTATGTGAGAAAGTCGTATCACACTCTCCACTCAACTGTGGAGAATATTCTGACCATTGGCTAGATCTGGGAAGGGGTTTAAAGTTTACCTCCTGTATTGTCCTTGGCTGGTGCCTTAGTTTGAGCGGGACCCCTGGGCCCAAATCTGCCTATCATATTGTTCTACTTGTAGATTTCTAGGACCCTCTGGATCCTTTTATTTTGCTGTTCTCCCATGCGTCTCTCATTTAGAGTCCCAATAGGATGCCTTCCCCTCTGTCCCAGTTTCCTGGTAAGTGAAGGCTTTCGTGGGACATGCCCCTTGGGCTAGTATGCAGATATAAGTGAGTATATACCATTTGATTCTTTCTGCTTCTGGGTTAACTCACTCATTATGATCATTTCTAGCTCAATCCATTTATCCACAAATTTCGGGAATTCCTTGTTTTTAATAGCTGAGTAGTATTCCATAGTGTATATGTACCACAGTTTCTTTATCCACTCTTCTACTGAGGGACACTTAGGCTGTTTCCATGTTCTGGCTATTATGAATAAGGCTGCTATGAACATGGTTGAGCAAATTTTCTTGTTGTGTGCTGGAGCATCTTCTGGGTATATTCCAAGGAGTGGAATAGCTGGGTCTTGAGGAAGCCCTATTCCCATTTTTCTGAGATAGCACCAGATAGATTTCCAAAGTGGCTGTACTAGTTTGCATTCCCACCAGCAATGAAGGAGTGTTCCTCTCTCCCCACATCCTCGCCAGCATGTGGTGTCGCTTGAATTTTTGATCTTAGCCATTCTGATGGGTGTAAGATGGAATCTCAGAGTTGTTTTGATTTGCATTTCCCTGATGACTAAGGAGGTTGAGCATTTCTTTAAGTGTTTCTCAGCCATTTGATACTCCTCTGTTGAGAATTCTCTGTTTAGTTCCAAGCCCCATTTCTCAATTGGGTTATTCGGTTTGGTGGTGTTCAAATAAAGTTTTATTGGAGCGGAGAATGCTCATATTTGTACAATGTTGCACAGGTAGAATTGGATAGGTGCAAAAGGAAAGTTATGGCCTGTCAAGTATTAACTATTTCCCACTGGCCTTTTAAGGGAAAAGTTTGCTGGTCTGCAGTATAATTACATGTGCTCTGCATTTACTGCCTTCATAAAATTTAGTAAGTCTTTAATTTGTTGGTACCTCAGTTTTCCTCATTCATAAAATGAAGACAATAATGGGCCTATAACTCTATGAGGACTTTATGAACCAATGCAAATAATTTGCAAACAATGCTTCTGTACAGAAGCGCCTGTCCTTTCAGTCTCTCCAATATGGTGTTATCTAAACTACCAAAGGGAAAATAATGGTTGCTGCAGACACTTGCAATCCAGACTGTATAGACAGTTACTCAAGAAAACTCTGCAAGCCGGGCATGGTGGTGCACGCCTTTAATCCCAGCACTCGGGAGGCAAGGGCAGGCGATAGCTGTGAGTTCGAGGCCAGTCTGGTCTACAAAGAGAGTCCAGGATAGCTAAGGATACACAGAGAAACTCTGTCTTGAAAAACCAAAAAACAAACAAACAAACTTCATTATCAGTGTTGTGAAAACACTCACCGCCAGCTTAAGTGTCAGAGTGAAGAACTCCTTCCATCACCGAAGTCGGGTGTGCCTTGCAGTGCATCTCCTAAGGCGTCATGCTTAGTTAGCTTTGATACTTCTGGGGAGCTTACTGCTCACACAGTAAAACCCTCAAGCTCTGAATTGTACTGTCCCTTATTCCTAAAGGAATTTTAGTCACTAACCTAAAACGTAGTTTCATTCGGTGGCATTCCACTATTTCTTTGTCTCTCTTTGTACAGTGACAATCACTTTGAGGAATGATAAGCAGAAAAGGACCTATGGCTGACACTGAAAAACACCTTCATGTATGCAACAAAGTTGCTGATTTCCTTCCTAATGTGAGCAATTCACAGAATGTCCTGTTCTGACTAAAACCAGAGGAGAAGGCAAGAAATACTAAGTAGGAAGAAGCACCCAGCGCCACGCCCAGGACGCCAGTGGCGCATTTCGCTCTCCCAGATTACAAGCAGCCAGTGGGTCAGGCTTTGAGTTGGGCACAAAGCTAGAAAGAGGAAGCCGGGGTCTGATCCTAAGCAAACTGCCAGGTCAGCTGTCTTTATTTCCCTGTGCTTCAAACAATAGACTCCCAGAGACAGCTTGACGCCTCCGAAACTTTCCATTTATGCAAAAACTTTCCATATTAAAGAGAAAAACAAAGTGAAACAAAACAATTAAAGAGAAAAGGCCCCTTTCCCCAGGGAGAGGGGAAAGAAGAGAATATTTACCTTTCATTTTATAGATTTTAAAAGTGCTATATAATTTTTATGATTAAACTAACATATAAATAATCTTTAAATCTCCATTTTCTCTGCCCAAGTTTACTAATCTCAATTCTTTTAAACCTTTCTCATTAACAACGTTTTCTTTTTTAATATTTAAGAAGAAAAATTCAGAGAGGCAGGGCAGGTTGGAGACAGGTATGCCCATTTAGTCTTCCTCATAAATGAAAAACAACAACAAAAAACCCAATAACAAACCAACCCGACCATGCTGCAATGTGCCTCACGGCAACAGTTTCCAGCATACTGACTGCAGTCTCTCAAGCCACACTCTTCTAGGACCATAGACCTTGTCTTCAGTCGCAGGCCAAGATGACCGACCAACTCTTTGTATTTTGCAAGATAAAGGGAAGGAAGAAGAACTGTTTCCAGCAAAGCATCAGATGATATGGTAAAGCAGAAGCATGCGCCCATGCCTTCCAGCTGCACTTGTAAACACATGTTTGACAGACAGAGTCCACCCAGAGGGCTCCAGCAGAGCAGCCAGCAGAAACCCTTACTGGGACACGATTTCCAAGGACACACAGAAAACGCATTCTCTCCGTGCAGATGGAGTCACGAAACACTTTTCACTTTTTAACAGCGTGATGCCTGCTAAGACCTAAGTGTTTAGAATTGCTGCCTTTTTTATTTGCTTCCTGACAGGATCCTGCTTTTGTAGCACAGCTTGCCCTTGAATTCCCAAGCCTTCTGCATGCGCTACAACACCCACCTGGTTTGAGTTCCCATCAGTGGTAAGCCTAATAGAGTGACATACAAAAAGTGCCCAAGATCTCATTTTAGACTATTATCGTGTGAAAAGAATTGCCTATTAACCAAGGAACAATCAATCACAGGCAAAGCACACCTAAACTAATTCTAGCAAAGAAAGAGCTAGAGTGGATGCATTATTTTTGTAGTTTAAGAAAATTAAATTTGGGCTGAAGAGATGGCTCAGTGGTTAAGAGCACTGGCTGCTCTTCCAGAGGTCCTGAGTTCAATTCCCAGCACCTACATGTTGGCTCACAACCATCTATATTATGATCCAATGTCCTCTTCCGGTGTGCATGAAGACAGTATACTCATATACATAATAAATAAAAATAATTATATGATGATGATGATGATGATGTTTTGGGGTTTTAGAGACAGGGTTTCTCTATGTAGCGTTGGTTGTCCTGGACTCCTTTTGTAGACCAAGCTGGCCTCGAACTCACATCAATCTTCCTGCCTTTGCCTCCCCAGTGCTGGGATTAAAGGTATGTACCACCACGCCCGGTCTAATTTTTAATATTTTTATTTTACTTATTTAAATACGTCTGTCCTACTGAAATACTCTATGTATGTTAATGAGTTCCAATCCACTTCCTTCAGCCACAGAAAGCCTTTGTCCTTCTGACTGTCCTTTTGTACTCCTCACTGCATGTTAGCGCCTGTTTTCTCTCCACCTGCCTGTTTGAAGGGGTGGGGTGTTGTTACGCAGCTTTCCTGGAGCCTTTGTTGCTCCCACCTGTGTCTCCTGGGCACTGAGGGTACACCGGAATCTACTTCTCAACTCATTTGTTTTTATACTTTTTTGAAACAGGGTCTTCCTCTGTAGCGTGGGCTGCCTGAGAACTTACTATGTCGCCCAAGACCTAGAAAGAACACTTAAGACTTTAAGAGGGAAGGCATTGCAGTGGCTCTTTTCACTGTTAGCTTGACCTGGGATCAAGTATTAAATCTAGGATCACCTGGGAAGAAAGCATTAAAAAGGGTTGTCTACACCAGGCTGGCCCATGAGAAGGTCTGTGGAGGGGTTGTCTTGACCACCTCAACTGATGTAGGAGGGCCCAGCCTAAAAGTGGGCGGGGCCATTCCTTGGGTGTGTTCCTGGGCTGCATAAAAAGAAAAAGTAAGCTGAGCGACCACAAGCATGCAGGGATCATTCATGCCCTTTGCTCCTGATTACACGTGATATATAGAGATAGAGACAGATATGATATATATGTGTGTGTGTGTGTGTACATATATACACATACACACATATATCGTGTGTATCTGCGTATATACGTGACATATACACATATATTATATCTTTTTATTCAAATGCTATTTTTTTTTCCAAAAAGCCTGTCAGCAGGACATCTTGGTAAATTTGTGCTCACTCCGAAACTATTTATCTGTAGGTTGTCTAGACTTTTTTCCCCACTCCTATTCTTAGCACACTTAGGACACACAGACAGTTCTGTTAATTAAAGTGAATTTCTTCAATCTTTAGATTTTTAAAAAAATTTTTTGTTTTTTGAGTGTTACAAGTATCTTTGCCCTTTCTGAATAGTACATGATATCTTGGGTTCCGTCCTGGTTGGGCTTTGGTTTTGGTTTTGGTTTTTTTGGTCAGCTTGACACATGCTGGTGCCATCTGAGAAGAAGAACCTCAATTGAGAAACTGCTCCCATTAGATTGGCCGTTAGGCAAGGCTGTGGGGCATCTCCTTGGCCAGTGATTGATACGAAGGGCTCATCTCACTGAGGACACGTGGTCCTGAGTTATAGAAAAAAGCATACTGAGCCAGCCCTGGGGAGCAGGCCAGGAAGCAGCACTGCTCCATGGCGTCTGTGTAGGTTCTGCCTCCATAGTCTTGTCCTGACTTCCCTCTGGGAGGAAATGAGACCTAAGGGATATAGGATGAACTGAGCCCTTTCTACCCTATGTTGTTTTTGGCCACGATGCTTCATCACGACAACAGAAAAGTAAGAAATACGAGGACCATGTGAGACCAAAATGGCTTCCTTCTGGGGTTCTGGGGAGGAGGAATGGGGTGGGTAAACCCAGTGGTTTTTTGTTGTTGTTGTTGTTTAACCATCCCACAATATATCCCTTTATCCCATAGGGAGTCAGATGCTCCCTATGAACTAATAAAGATGAACACGCTATGACTCTTTAGCTCAATGTCACTTCTCCAGATGAACAGTCTTTCGGTGGACAGCAGTAATTCCCCCAGTCGACATAACTGTGTCTCAAAATTAACAGGTGTTTCCTGCACATTCTGGAAGCCTGGTTGATGGGACACGAGTGTGCTCAAAATGCAGCTAGACTCTGACCTCACACAGATAAAAGCAACATTTAACCTCCATATTATTTGCATAGGTGTAATCATCTAATTTGTGCCAGTAACAGCTAGGGTGCAAAGGTACAAATGCAATCCCTCACAGTGTTAACTCTCACATTTGCAAGTGGAGAGAGACAGACAGACAGACAGACACCGATGAAGTATTAGAAAACAGCGATCCATTAGTGCAGTGTAACTGTTAAACACCTAGGGACAAGGCACCTTGTGCTGCTTGGTATAGAGTAAAAATACAGCAAACAGTGTTATTTTTATTGTAGTTTGAGCACTATATATTGGGCAACATGCTATGGGAGACAGCAAGGATGCAGATGTACAAAAATGTCCTGTCACATCCATCGTTTCAATAAGCATTTACTAAGCGTCTACTCTAGGCCAAAAATAATTCTAAACATTAGTGACAGAGCACTGTGACACAGTGCACTTCCTGGTCACACAATCCTAAACTTTAGTGATAGAGCACTGTGACACAGTGCGCCTCCCGGTCACACAATCCTAAACGTTAGTGACA
The DNA here is from genome assembly GCF_903995435.1 of Acomys russatus. Classification (NCBI taxonomy): domain Eukaryota; kingdom Metazoa; phylum Chordata; class Mammalia; order Rodentia; family Muridae; genus Acomys; species Acomys russatus. The sequence goes on along the minus strand of NC_067167.1, from coordinate 17,036,818 downwards.
GAGCACTGTGACACAGTGCGCCTCCCAGTTTACAATCCTAAATACTAGTGACAGAGCACTGTGACACAGTGCACCTCCTGGTCACACAATCCTAAACGTTAGTGACAGAGCACTGTGACACAGTGCACCTCCTGGTCACACAATCCTAAATGTTAGTGCCAAAGCACTGTGACACAGTGTACCTCCCGGTCATGAAGTCCACGTTCTGGAAGAATCCCAATCATAAACAGATAAGGTACTGTTAGGGACGGGAATTGGCAGAAAGGAAAATGAAACTGGATAAATTAGGATGGAAAGCAACAAAGTACGTGTAGGAGCCTATCTGTGCCTCTCCCTAGGTCAGAAGAGGCAGGGCTCGGGATATGAGTCAGTGGGTAGAGTGCGTGCCCTGGGTTTAGCATCCAGCATGGCACACACCTGGGTGTGGTAGCCAGGCCTGTCAATGCAGCTCTTGGGAGGCGAAAGCAAGAGAGGCTGAGGTTGAAGTCATGCTCTGCCACACAGTAAGTCTGAGGCCAACCCAGTCTGCATGACATCCTGTCTTTAAAAATAAAAATGACAAAGAGTGAGCCCCAATGCGTACTAAAGGATAACCCCGAGTAAAGTCTAGAAGGGTAAGAAGTGATGTCTGGGTAAAGAGGTTATTGGACAGTGTAACAAAGGGGAACTGGCACCGGTCAGATTACTGTAGGTAGTAAGATTATAAACCTGGAAAGGCTGGCTGTGGTCAGACACAAAAGGTCTTAAATACTAAACTACAGAGATTTTTCTTCTCTAGCGAGTGGGGTGCCAATGAGGTTTTTGTTTTGTTTTGTTTTGTTTTTTTGAAACAGAGTTTCTCTATGTAGCCTTGGCAGTCCTGGACAACCCAGGCTAGCCTTGAACTCATAAAGATCCATCTGCCTTTGCCTCCCAAGTGCTAGGATTAAAGGTGTGTGCCACTATGGCCAGCAACAAGGTAAATGTTAAAAAGAATAAGGGGCTGGAGAGATGGCTCAGAGGTCAAGAACACTGTTCCTCCAAAGGTCCTGAGTTCAATCCCCAGCAACCACATGGTGGTTCATAACCCTGTCCACCCTTAACACATGAAATGTGGGAGAACAAGAGAGGCAGGAAGCGAGTTACACAAGACAATGCAACAACACACCAGCAGACCAAACAGTGCAGGCCCTGATTCATACACCCTTCCATAGGAAAACACCCTGACCACCAGCTAACAAACACGGGGCCCATTGCTAGGTAGGTTCTAATTTGGTTTAAATTAAGAAAACATTACAAATCCATTGAAAGTCTGAATTACAGGGTATTTTAACTGAAATACAGTTTGAGTACTTTCATGTACCTGTATCTACCTAATTGTATAGCTTACCTTACAGAAACGTGTTACAACTAGCACAGTAATTAAAGTATGGAAATAGTGTAAGAATACCCAAGAGGTGTGCACAGAGGTAATTTAAATATGATTTATGGCACTGATTTGCTTGAACGGAGACAGACTATGGCTACTTGAGCCTAGGTAGGATGAACCATACCAAATGAAAAGGTGCAACAGGATAGGTGATGACTGAGTCCTACATACTACACACACACACACACACACACACACACACACACACACACACACACACACCACAGATCCACATCAGTTTCTACCTGCTATGCCAAGGGGAGAGAAAGGAAAACAAAATAGGCCGTGAAGCAGCACCTTAGTCCGTGGCAAATGCTACAAGCCTCTGGTGGGGCAAGGTTAATGACTGACCTACTTAGTTGCCATAGCAATAATGCCAGCAGATCTGTCTAGGAGCATCCCGGCAGCTATCCTGACCAAACCGAATGCACACCTACATCCAGGGTCCAGGCCTTAACCTTCTCATGACCCTAAATCTCCAGAAAGTCTACTTAAAACAAAACAAAACAAAACAAAACTTTGCTGGGCATGGTGGCGCACACTTTTAATCCCAGCACTCCACTCAGGAGGCAGAGGCAGGCGAATCATATGAATTTGAGGCCAGTCTTGTCTACAAAGTGAGTCCAGGACAGCCACGGCTACGAAGAGAAACCCTGTTGGGAAAAACAAACAAACAAACCCTTTGATTCCTACTGTACACTATTCATCATCTGCCGCTCTGGGAGAAATACCCTACCATTTACTTAACCTCATTTTCCCCCTCACAGACAATAACAGTAGTGCTTGATACAGACAGCGTTCAATAGAGACAACAGCTACAGGTGCTAGCGTGTGTCAGTTATGCTACTGCCTGGAAGGCTGAGGCACAAGGGTCACAAGTTCCAGGCCAGTCTGGTCTACATAATAAGGTCTTGTCTCAAAAAGATGAGCGGATGTTATCTTATTATATAAGGCATTTAGTTCTTACAAAATTTACTTTGGAGAAATCTATAAATAGTGATTAACTTTATTAAATGAGAGAACTTTAAAGGCACACACACACACAAAGGACTGGACAGCATGAATGAGAAACAAAAAAACAACAGATTAAAAAAGCAAGTCTTACATAAGTCATAAATGTAAGTCATGCCTAATACTTTTCATCTCGTGAATGACCATGCTCAACTAGCAAACGACAGAAACCACGTTTAACATGCTTTGAGTGCTGGCCACTACTAAACAGACCAAGTGAAAAACATGGTAGGATCCAGTTTCCAGAGTGTGAAGTACCTCTTGCCTGGCCTGGGCTCTTCCTGCTTGAAAAGTATGGGCATTGTGAGTAGATTCGACACGAGAATATTTTTCCCTTTATATCCCCTGGATAAAAGGTCCACGGTTCTGTCAGAACCCTGGCTAACAGTGAAGAAAAACTGTTAGGGTTTGAGGCAGTGTGCCACAGGATCAGAACTCTCATTTCAATAATTGGTTATCTATGTGCTGTCTGCATGTCCTTGAGCAACTTCAGGCTCCTCGTCTACACAAGAAAATGATAAGATCCATGCATACAATCACTCCAAACATAGCATAATGCTCCACCTATGAGGGACTACTACTCCAGTTACACACCAAACCCAGGGTGTCCGATGAGAACAGCGCTTCTAGTCCCTGGGACTCTCTGGTCCTGACTCTTGGTAGGACAGAAGGAGCACTGGATTGAAAGAGTCAGGTGGTACAAGGAAAGAACGCACTGTTAACATACAATAGTCGCACCAGGCAATTCTACATTTTTGAGCCAGGTTTGGGTGCTATGCGGGACTGAGGCTGTGGCCAGGAATGACTTTAGTCTAGGAGCCTCAGCGCAGATAACATAGTAGTAACATGTGAGACCTCCTTCTTAACTAGGTAACAGAGTTTGTTGTTGTTGTTTGAGACAGGGTCTCTCTGTGTAGCCGTGGCTGTCCTGGACTTGCGTTGTAGACCAGGCTGGCCTCGAACTCGCAGAGATCCGCCTGCCTCTGCCTCCCTTCCTGAGTACTGGGATTATAGGCGTGGGCCCCTGCGCCTGGCTGGTAACGGTATCTTTCACAGCAGAGCTGAGCCGTGGTGCAGGTCAGCCTGAACCTTCCCACCACTGGGATGGAACTGAGCTTTCCGAGTCCCAGTACCTTCTCTAGAATGTTCCTGGTACCTTCTCTAGAATGCTCCTACCAGCATGAGAGGGAGAAGGAAGTCTTGGAGGTCCAGGCTGGAGCCCTGGTCTTACAATGTCTCATCTTCTTGGGAGGGGAAAGTCCATGAGTCTTGCGAAGGTTTTGTTTGTTTGTTTTAAGATTTATTTATGTATTATGTATACAGTGCTCTACCTGCGTGTACACCTGCAGGCCAGAAGAGGACATCTGATCACATTATAAATGGTTGTGAGCCACCATGTGGTTGCTGGGACTTGAACTCAGGACCTCTGGAAGAGCAGACAGTGCTCTTACCCGCTACCCCACCTCTCCAGCCCCTTTGCTAAGGTTTTGATTTCAACAATGAGTGAAGGGGCTGATAAAGAAGCTTTGCAGTAACTCCTTTAGTTCTAAAGGGTATGAGTATACTTAACCTAGAACTACTAAAAGGTATAATTATTTTACTTCAAACTACTTGATTTGGGAAAGACAAAAAAACAAAACAAAACAAAACAAAGCAAAAACCTCTTCTAATAGTTTCCTTACCCCAAAACTCCTCACAGACTGAGGTTGGAAACTTCTGCCACCAAGCAAATCATACCTGATGCTGTAAACACACACACACACACACACACACACACACACACACACACACACACACACACATTCTTTCTAACCCGGTTGACCGCACTGTCCTTGCCCTTCTTCTTAGACTTGGGAGGGACAGGTGAAAGGGAAGAAGGCTTCTCACTAAATCAAAAGCTCTCTGCCTCTGACTGCAGATACATGCACAGCCCCAAGAGAGGCAGCGGCGGAGCACAGGTCATTCCTTCTCTGTATGGCCCCTGGACTTGGATTTGCAGCTGCCAAAGCATCACAAACCCAGAACTACTTTTCAGATTTAGGAAGCCCCAGTAAATCCACTCTTTATAACGTTTCAAATGATACCAGGATGTGTCCCAGAGTGACCACCTATATAAATATTATCGAGAGGCTTCACTCTGACAAAATAAATTATCTAAGCAAAACATGTAACGCTTTCAGCTAAGTCCACATGACTCAGGAGCTGAACAAGCAGCCATAGCACTTTTGAACATAAAAAGACTAACACACTTGCTCTTCTTTTTCTTTTAATCCAAACATTTGAGAGAAACTGACTTTCTTTGTCCAGTGTTTATTATTTAACTTTTCCTGTGGCAGAAACCAAAATACTTCATTAATGAGAGATTCCAGTAAATGGGCCCAGCAGCTCCAGCCGCTAATCCAGCTGCAGTGCCGTCAGCACTCATTTTCCTGGACCACTTGACCACGGTTCAACATCTTCACTTTGTGAATGGGTATAATGACACGCCAATTCACCCTCAACTGGAAACAGCAAGAATTACATAAACAAAAAATTCTGAGAAACTGGGAAAGGTAACTGTAGACGACAGTTACTCTTCCTAGAAGTCACATAAGCAGCGCTTTACGTCACTGGTGGTCTAGAGTCCTGTCTCTTTCTGCAACTTCTGTGACAGATTATCTTTGACAATGTCGAAACTACTTACAAATAACATTTTTCCTACAGATCCATAAACAAAATGACTGGAGGCAGATCAAAGCACCAAAGCAATTTCTTCCTACCACCAAAAAAAAAAAAACAAAAACAAAAAAAACAAATAAAAAACCCACAGTAAGTTGTTGGTTCATTCTTTCTTTCTCTTATTCTCTCTCTGTCTCTCTTACCACCACCACCAAGGCAGGGTTTCTCTGTGTAGCCTTGGCTGTCCTGGACTCACCTTATAGACCAGGCTGGACTTGAACTCACAGTGATCCACCTGCCCCTGCCTCCCAAGTGCTGGGATTAAAGGTGTGTGCCACAGCACCCGGCGCTGTCTCTGTCTCTTGATCACTTTTTCTTGAAACAGGGTCTCACTTAGCCCAGGCTGGCCTTGAACTCAGCTCCCAATCTTACTGCCTCCATCCTCCAAGTGCATATGCCACAATGCCCAGCTTTGACCTTACCTTGGAATTCAGCATTCCTTTTAAGTGTCAGTGATTCTTCTTAGCTTCCCCAAACCAAACTGCTATAATACAAACAGCTCTCTGTATCTAAAATATAGTCTTTCAAAAAGGTTTCTGAAGTAGGGTGTCATATACCTGGAACTTGTTATGTAGCCAAAGATGGCCTTGAACTTCTGATCCGTTCTTGTCTCTACCTCAGAGTGTGGGGAGTACACCAATGACCACCATGCCTATTTTTATGCCATGTTGGGGTTTGAACCCAGGGCCTATGCTAGGCAAACACTTTACCAATTAAGCTATGTCTCCAGCCCTAGTCTTATCATTATCATAAATCCAGGCATGGTGATGTATACATGTAATCCCAGTACAGGGGAAACTGAGGCAAGAAGATTAAGGACAGTCTGGGCTACCCTAGTGGAGTACCAGGCCAGACAGACACTACAGAGCAAGACTCTGCCCAAGGGTACTCCCCACCAAAAAGGCATTAAAATAAACAGGCTAATCTAAGCATCATACTTGTTTAATCCAAAAGGCCTTTCTCTAACAAATGCATCTCTGTGATTCCAAGGAAAGATGACTGGAAGAACACAGAAAGCTTACAGGAGTCATGTGTAAGTGCAGCTGTTACTGAAGAATTCCTGAGAGGGGAAGATGCTCATCCCACAGGGCCCTGGATCTGGAATTCTCCTGAACTACCTGGGGACCTTCAGGCCAAGTTCACCTGCCCCATGTCTTGCCAAGTAATGACTCTGTCCTCAACACACCAACCTACTAAGAGATCTAGGTTTCACCAGGTGAGAACAAGTACTTCAGAAAACCTGAACTACTTCACAGCACTGGCTCCTGACTTCAGTCCTGGGGACATGTTCCTAGAATGAACTGGTAGGACAAAACAGATGTGCCAGTCAGCCAGTCACCAGATTTGTTTGCCCCCAAGCATTTGCAATTCATATTCTCTATTCTCTCTCTCTCTCTCTCTCTCTCTCTCTCTCTCTCTCTCTCTCTCTCTCTCTCTCTCTCTCTCTCTCTCTCCCTCTCTGTCTCCAGGGTCTCATGTAGCCGAGGCTTGACTCAGAACTGAAGGTCCTTCTGCCTCTATTTCCCAAGTACTAGAATTACAGGCATGCCCAGTTTTCCTTTTTAAGGCCTTGAGAGGTAAAAGATGTAAACAACTGATCAATGTGTGAATGGACCACACCTATTAAGATGTTTGCAACTCAGAACGAATTTTCAGAGTAGAAAAAAAAAGAAAGGAGTAGGAGTTAGGATACTATCCTAATGTGTTAGAAAATACAAGAAGGTGGATGAGTGGGCTGGAGAGATGGCTTAGTGGTTAAGAGCACTGGTCACTCTTACAGAGGACCCAGATTCAATTCCCACCACCGATTTGGTGGCTTACAATCACCTCTAACTCCAGTACCAGATCCGATGCCTTCTTCTTTCATCCAGGGGTACCAGGTATGGACATGCTATACATACATACATACATACATACATACATACATACAGGCAAAATAATCATACACATAAAATAAAATTTGAAATCTAAAAGGTAAAAAAAGGAATGACAGGAAAATGAATATGTAATTTGAATGCAGTGGGGAGTGACGGGAAATATGACTGTGGCATTAATAAACTGAGAAATCATGCACTTGCTCCTGGGTAACATTCAAGGTAGAAAAGACAATGTGTACCATTATTGACAAACAGACTAATAAAGGTAGCATTACTTTTGATCTAAATGATCAGTTTTCCATGGCTACATGTGTTTAGATGTTTCCTCCCTATCCCCCTTAATGTGTGTGTGTGTGTGTGTGTGTGTGTGTGTGTGTGTGTGTGTGTGTGTGTATGCCACACACACAGATGCCACAGAGGCTATAAGAGGGTAAACAGTCCCCTCAAGCAAGAGTGAGGCATCTGACATAGGTACCAGGAACTGAACTCTGATGACCATGAACAGTAAGTACTCTTAACCACTGAGCCTTCCCTGTAGCTCCCCAGGGCTCAGTTAATTGAAAACCATAAAGGGCTGGAGAATGGGTCAGTGGGTAATGCCTGCCACACAAACTGGAGGGCCTGAGGTCAACTTGAGTTCACGTAAAGCTGACACAGTAATGTGCTCATCTGTAACGCCAGTGCTCCTATGTTGACGCAGGTGGGAACACAAACAGCAGAATTCCGGGAACCTTGCAGGCCCACCAAAACACAGAGATCCTGCCTCAAAAGGTGGGAGGTGAAAACAGACACCAGAAGTTGCCCTCTGACCTCTACATGTATACACACCGTAGTACTTTCACACACTTGTATCACATGAACACCACACAAACACACACATACACACAGTCACACACGTGCAGAAGGGTCTTCTTAAATCTCCCACTAAAACTTGTCTGTAAAAGTGTTAAAAATAAAAGCCTGGAGTCGTGGTGCATGCCTTTAATCCCAGCACTCGGGGGGCAGAGGCAGGTGGATCGCTGTGAGTTCGAGGCCAGCCTGGTCTACAAAACAAGTCCAGGACAGCCAAGGCTACACAGAGAAGCTCTGTCTCAAAAAACCAAAAACCAAAAAACAAAAACTAAATAAATAAATAAAAACAAAGCTGAGTGTGACAATGCTACACACTTATATCTCAGGGCTCAAGACAGAAGGATCTCGAGTTTGAGGCCAGCCTGGACTACATAATGAGGCCCTGCCTCAAACAAAGCCTAAGATGCCCAACCACTCCAAATCAGGTATTTGATAAAATATCAATTTAATTGTTCTGAGAGAAAAGAAAAGAAGAGAGCAACGAGAGATGACTGGTAAGAGTGTAACACTTTACTAATTCTTGCAGATTATTTTAAAAGAAAAAGGAAACTTTACTGGGAAGAAATAAAACCCAACTCTTCTAGCCACGGTGTCAAATATAGGGTAAGTATGTAAACAAACAGATTTGTCAAAACTGTGTAACTCTGAAACACTGAGTTAAAGAGGCATACAAATATTTGATATTTCCTGAATCTAAAAACAGCCGACAGGAAAGGGCCACTGTTGAGATGTTATGCACCCCGCCCCCACCTTCTAGCTGTGTATGATCTTATCTGTGATGCGACAACAAAGAAACTATTAGTTTACAAACCGTTAACTTAGTGCTTGCTCTTTTATTGTTTAATCACATTATTAAAATTCAACGATACCACCAGATGGTAAACCAGATGTCCTCTAGGCCGGGTCTGCCAAGATACAGTACAGATGCTACTGGACAGCGTACTAAGCCCAGTCCCATGTTTAATGTGGAGAGAAACAACCACCCCAAAATAGTATTCAGTCTTCAGTGGGAGTATAGTGATACCGATTGATGAAAAAGAGATTATTCTGAGGTCTCTTTGCTTTCCTTTTAAGCCTGTTTCTGGAAGACTAAAAGATGAATGGAAACTTGTTGAGGCTGGGACTACTGGGTGGTACTGGAACGATTCACATTTCTAATGCTACTTCTGTTTCAGGCTTCTCCCTCCGGGGTACCACCAACATGCCCTTCCTATGTTATAGAAACAGAACCCGCGGGCTCCTGAAAGCCAAGTCTGATCCTGTTGACTTAAAAACCAACATTGGTTCAAGTGTCACCATGGATCTGTAAGGCTGTCTCTGTTTGCTTTTGTAGTCCTGAGGGCTCTATCTAGGACTGTGTGTGCACAAGGCAAGCACGACATCATTGAACTACACCCCGGCCCTCGGTGATCTTCAATACCCTGTCAGGCTAAACTTTCAATGAAAATATCACGTGCTGTAATTACCTGTCGCCTCATAGCGGGGAGTTCCTTGCCAGTAAACACTCAACTTCAAATGCACACATGCTTAATATCTATGGGGGGGGGGGGCGAGGGGAGTAATTGCCATCATTTTTTAAGTGCCTATGAGGACAAACCAAAACATCACAAGAAAAATCTGGACCGTTTCCAGGTAAAGTGCCTCCCTACCTGTGCCCCCCCCCCCCCCACCCCCCCCCCCCCCCCCCCGTCAGGAAATCTGTTTGAATTTCAAAGGGAATGCCATCATCAATGACCTAAATTTTATAACCTTCCCTATGAAACCAAGCCTCCTGGGTAAGAGCAGTAGCTGGAAATTTGCCATCAGTACTCATTGAAACAAAGATGTATATTGTCTGCTAATTCTTTCAGGGTTATGATGTAGAGACACTCTGGGGAAGAGATCTCCCCCACCCCCACCCCGCCATCCCCAGGCCTGAATGGTGACCCAACTGTAACCCTAGCACCCTAGAGAGGTGCTTTGGTGGGAAGGGTGCAAATATGGGGTCAACCTGTGCTACATAGACTTCTAGGCTATCCTGGACTAAAATCCTGTCAAATAAATAAATCTGCCCCAAACACTAGAACATTCCAAAGTGACTCACATCCTACTTCCAAAGAAATTAAGACACAAATGCAGTAGGCAAACAGTGACACATGTGGCTTACGGTTCTGTATCCAGAAGTCCCCTTCCTCCCTCCTTCACCTCCGGGTCCATCTCTCCATTCATCCCTCCCGTTGGGGGCCTCCCAGTCCCCTCTCTTTACCTCCTCCCTTCTCTCTAGCTACAGCCCGCTCTGCTTGTGCTCAGAAACGCTCAGTTTACAAAGAACAGCGTGGAAAAGAGAAAGGATAGACATTATGAAAGAAAACGAAGTAAAGAACTCCTTTGCTTACTAAACAGTCAGGGTACCTTTCCCTCCTTATCAGCTCTAACAACAGCCCTCCCAGCAAGCTCAGCCAGGCCCCCTGATTTCCTCATTCTTGTCTGTCACTTCCTCAGAAGCCCTGCTGAGTCTCCGGCTAGTCCTCTGAGATAACAAGTGCTCCAGTGACACCTAGGCCGACACTCCAATTCCAGTCACAGCTAGCATCTTACAGGATCACACAGAAAGGTCACCTGGGCCAGGCGGCAGTAGACCACGCCTTTAATCCCAGCATTCAGGGAGGCAGAAGCAGGCAGATCTCTGTGAGTTCGAGGCCAGCCTGGTCTACAGAGTGAGTTCTAGGAAGTCAAGGCTACATAGAGAAACCCTGTCTGGAAAAAAAAACAACCAAAATAACCAAACAACGACAACAACAAACCCTTTACCTGAATTCCCAACACTATTCTTTGGGAAAAAAACAATGAGTTAGAATTGTCAGAATTTTAGACTATAATCCTAATCAGAATTTGGGACAGTCTATTATTTAAATATTTGCTGATAAATGACAAATAGATTATTATAGACTTGTAACTGCTCAGGTTTATGAAACATTTATGTTTTAAAGAAAGTGACCAATGAGATACCTCTGAGTCAGCCAAACAGACTCCAAAGCTAGCAACACTCTAACCCAGAGCCCCAGAGAAGTCCTGGATTCCCTTCCCTGGGGGCTGACACACTGTTGAACACTTTCCTGATGACTCTCAAAAATAAAAAATAAAAAATAATCTGAACATGCTGGACAAGTAAGTACTAGACTGCTAAACTGCATGCCCAGCCAGGATCCTGCATTTTGAATTAATTCTTCCAAGGCACAGGTCTCCATTTGCAGACCTTCCTTCAGGATTCCCACTTGAATCTTCTTGGCTCTCAGCCCCTCATTCACCTCATTTCTTTTTCCCAGGGTCCTCCTCATGAAGGCCAACAGTTTGCTTTCTCTGACTAGTCAACTGTTTACAAAAGGACCAAAGTCTAAGGCTTGAGCCTGGCTCTATGGCTGAGCGCTTTGGATCCAGCTGGCACATGTTAGGTCTCTCAAAGCCCACTGAAGCCTCCCTGTTCATGACTCAAACAAAACCCTCTGTGGAATTCGAACTTCAAAAGCCAAAGTTGCCCACCCCTCACCAGGCCGTCCTTAACACCTTGTAGCCTGTCCAATGCCATCCACTGGCTTCCCGTGGTCTCCAGAAAAAGCCCTCTTATGAATGCCTGACCAGCTACACCGGCTGGCCGGCTACATTAGCCGCTCAGAACCTGCTTCCCCTCAAGCGTGGAGCAGACCGGACAAACCAGTCCCAGAAGTGAAGAATCCACGCATGTCAGAGATAGTGGTAAGCCCTCAGGATTGAGAGCTGAGCCAACAGGAAACAAACCTCAAGGTCAAGCCTCCTGTCTGAAGGGAAAAAAATGATCACAGCAGAGGACAGTGGTGTATCTGAAGAAAGGAATCAAAGTCATCACACACATGTGCACACATGCACGTGCATAAACACATGCATTTAATGAAAGGATATTAAAAATGCCAATAAAGTTGCTTCATGGGTAGAATATCGCACATAGGAAAAAAGATAAATTCTTCAAATAGTTATTAGATATCAAGTGTATCAAAATACTTATGCTAAAGAGGTCTTTGACTACATACTAACATTTAGGAGTATAAACAAATTGTGGTCAGCTGTAAGAAAAAATAGGCAAGGGGCCTAAGAAGCCTTTTACAGGTAAAAAAGAGGATAGGTAAAGATTATCATTTTAAATGAAAAAACAAAACAAAACAAAAAGTCACCATGAGAGCATCTGAAAATTAACATAACTCAAACAATCTGCTTCACTGTCTGTCTTGACTTCCTTGACAGTTTTATTTAACTCACCCACTAACTCACACATAGCCCTTTGAAGTTCCACTATGTGCTAGGTATGGTAGTATTTTTACAAGTCACATTTTAAGACTCAGGACTCGGATAATCTGCCGACTTCAAAATACAACCAAGCACTGCAAAGGCAGCCAACGCACAGGCCGCCTCTGCAGCACTGGCAAGCGAAGGAGGCCGAGGATTGTTTCCTTTGCCTCCTTTTCACCCCTTCTCTCCCGCGTCCATTCCACGCCTAGTAGGCTCCTTGTTTGGCCTTATGTAGAATAAAAACACAGAACCAGAACTCTTTAGGTCGCTTAAAACTGAACGCCATTTTCTTCAGTAGTGTAGCCACTGTTAAGGTGTCTGTGCTCCAGTAAATAATTCCCCACTCACACTCACGCAAGAAACCATAATTAAATGTAGTAGGTCGCACGAAAACAAAGTCCCCAGAAGCCAAAGGGACATGAAAATAAGGGAGGGCGGGGGGGGGGGGGGCGGTAACTTCCTCCGAAGAAGAAAGGAGTCATGGGAATGGAGAGAGATGAGGGAGAGTAGTGCGAGTGGAAATGACAAACATTATGTACATGAATGAAATTGTCAAAGGTAAGTACTTTTTTTTCTAAAGACTAAGCACAGAAGAACTCAGCTGCATCACTAAATGGTATGCCGCAGTTCAGACTGAGCTACAAAATGCAAAGAGTTTAGGGAGTTCAGAGTAGGATGTAAACACTTCCCACTAGGTAGACGAAGAAGCTCCCCGAAGCCAGGGACTGGAAAGCCGAGCCATGACAGGAGTGGAATCCCAGAGAGTGAGGTGGAACAGATAGGACATACACAAGAGGAAGACAACGCTTTCCTGAGCTTCCCTGTTAGTACCTGAGGTCAGCAAGGAAAATAATGCTTAAGGAGTGGCAAGATCTAGATCTAGAGTATTCCAATGATGGCACCTTACATAAACGCATGGGCTTCATCATTTCATAAGCCTCCTGGATTAACCAGTGCCTGCCTAAGGTTCTATGTTGGTGCACGGTGGGGTGGGGCTGGGACCTGGCCCACGTCATCCTTCTAGGTCTATCTTGCTATTATTATTATTTTTGGGGTTTTGGGGTTTTTTTCGAGACAGGGTTTCTCTGTGTAGCCTTGGCTGTCCTGGACTCACTTTGTAGACCAGGCTAGCCTCGTGTCTGGTCTGCCTCTGCCTCCCGAGTGTTGAGATTAAAGGCAAGCGCATTACAAGCTTGCAATGCAAATGCTCCTGTTGTATGACAGAAGGAGTCTGAACACAGAACTGCCTTCATCTACACTTTGTTGAAGGGTTCCTCCGCAGGCGATTTCCCCCTCTGCAGTACCATATCAGAGCTGTGGAAGGCTAATTACAAAGACGACGCACGGGAAGTGCAGGTCTAGCTGACACCCCCGTATTACCTGGAAGGCTGATGTCTAGGATCAAGTTGCAGCTGGCCATCTGGAGCGTCATAGGGCTCTTCTGCTTCATACAGATTTGCATCAGTGTCCTCTGCACTGTAGGAGTTCTGCCATCCCAACTCCGTAGTTCTCCCTCCAGCCACAAAAAAGGGCAAATTCTCGTACTCTGGGATCTCCTCATAATGGCGCACGTTCTCATACTCTGGCGCGTAGTCGCTTGTACTAGACTTGGAAGACAGCGGACAGGCTGAGTCCCTGGAGAGCATCTGGTCATCCAAGGACTCCGCTCTTTGCCCACTGCCGGCACTGGCCTGGCCCCAGGGTTTCACCTTTTGAGATTCCAGGCTGCAGTTTTCTGCAGAATATGCCTTGGCGGGTTTACTTCTCGTTTCTTCTCCTGTCACCAAGCCTTGCCAATCACTTTCCAGCCCTTTCTCCTTCTGCTCTCTACTGAGCGGATGTCCTGTGGTGACGTCCCCATGTTGGCAGCTTTTTGACCTGAGTTTCTGAAAGTCACTCTTTAGGAAGCCAATGGACAGTTTCACATTAATCAACTTTTTAAAAGAAGTTTTCTTTGGGGGGTCTTTGCACGGTTTATTGCACCGGTCCATATCCATGGCAGACAATGATTTTGCTCTTGGCTTGGTTAGGGAAATAGAAGGCTCACTGTTTAAGGATAAAGTGACACGCTTCAAGGCTTCTGGGCTCCCTGAGAAAGGTAAAATAGGATGAGGCAACTTCCATACTGGCTTTTCTGAAGTCGGGTTGGGCAAATCAAAGGATGATGGTGATATACCATGGTTTGAGGGACCCGGATGCTGTAGGTGGTTTTTTTGCAGTCCTTTCTCTGCATTTGTTTCTTTACTTGAAGAGTATGAGCTCTTTTCTACAAGTTCCTCAGAAGCAGCCTTTTTAAGCACCCCTGCAGCAGGCAAGCTGTGTCTTTGAGGCTTTTTGGGAACAACTCTAGAGGAAGATTCCTTTTGTATCTGAGGACCTGACGAGTCTGTGTTCCAGGCCCTTGGCGGATGTTCAGTACAGGCTAGTTTGACTTGCTGAGGCAAGCTCGGAGGCTGAGTACTGCATTGTGGAAGGGCAGTCTCTTTGTCCGCAGCAGGCAACATGCCGAAACCATCTTCTGCCGGGCTCTCGGAGCTCAAGACAGAGTCTGTGTCTGAAGAAGGTGCCACTTTTTCCAAAGGAGGCTTCCCATGACGCTCAGCTTTCTGTGAGGTGACTGAGTCCTGTCTGTTGGAGTCAGAGGTCAAAGCCCTTTTATTTGCTGGCTTCGCTTTGTCCACTTGCCCCTGGATATACAATGCACTCTGATGGAGAACACTGCCTTTATTGTTTTTCAAACTATCTTCCAGGAGACAAGAAGACCTATTGTGGGAATCCTCTGGCTCTTCGGCACTTTCGCTAGGAGTCTCGACATACTTCTGGCGACGCAGACGAGTAGCTTGTGTCTTTCTGGGCTTGGGAGTTGGAAACTTAGTGGGATGAGGTAATAAGTGGATTTCTACAGGCCCGAGATCGTTGACCTCTGTCTTCTTACTAGGTCCATCTGAAGTCATCCTTTTGTCATCCGGGTCACACGGAAGACAGTGCCTGTGACCCTCAGCATTGCCACTCGGACGAGTCTCGAGATTTTGAGATCCCTCCCTAGGAGGTTGTGGGTGGCAGCTGTGACGAGCAGGGACTTTTTCAACGGTGGACATGGAAGGGGACAAATCTTCAAATTCAATTCTGATCTGTCTGCTGCCGCTCTTGTCACCATTCATTTCTGGGTTGTCTGGAGTTCTATGCTTCCTCGGGGAACTACAAGGTGACCGCTGCTGTGTTAGAGGCTCTTTGAGCTTCTCTTCCAAGATGCTTGCCTTTAAGACAACTCCACTCTGGCTCCGGCACTTTTCACCGCTTGAATCCCATCTACTGCCTGTCTTTGTAGCCCTTAGCGAGGACGCACAATTTTTACTGTTCTCCAAATTCTCTTTCACTGCCAGAGGCTCTAAAACGAGCCGGTCTGTGCACAGACTTTCTCTATTCCCAGGCTCAGGAACACACCCAGGACTGCACGGACACGCTGGTAAAATATAATCACTGTGCGGAGCTCCGGCATCTTTGCAATTACACTTGTCAGTGCTCTCAGGTAATTCTGGCTCCCGCTCCTGCAGGTTCAAAGTAAGCGTCTTTGTGGGTGACTGCTTGATGTCTTGAACAGCTGAGTTTGTCAGGACTTTTGGTTTTGGCGCAATTGCTGGTTTGGCTTTCTTTGTTAACCGTGGAACACTAGCATTTACAACATCCGGTTTAGGTGCAATAGGAGGCGGAGGTGGCTTATTATTGGTCCCCACTAACTTTGGCTTGGGAGCCAATGGTGGCTTCTTAAGGTCTAGAAAAAAAAATGTAATAAGTAAATGATGAAATAGATGAAGCACAGAGGATATTACAAAGATATATAACATTTTCCTGTTTTTATTTGTATTTTATGACGAGGTCTTGCTATGCAGCCCTGGCTGGCCTGGTACCTACCACATAACTCGAACTTACAGCCATACTCATGTCTTTCTGAGATTACAGGCATGTAATATCATGCTTGTTAAGAAACATTTTTAACAGTATGACCTTTCATTTTATTAGGCAGATTACATTATCTTAGATAGTCAACATTACCTTGAAAATTCCTAAAACTGTCCTCAAGTTTTAGTGTAATGCAGTTTTGCCTACACTGCCCACCTTTTAGTTAATTCACTGCTAGTTTTCCTCTACCTTGGACACTCGTTAAATCATTGGCTTTTATTTAGTGGCTCTATTTAGTATCTTCAGCTCATCCACAGGGTATTAAGAGCTTGCCTACAGGATGCAACTCTCTAAGTGTCTCATGTAAATAAAAGCAGCACTGTTCTGTAATACAGGACTTCTGTTATAAAGAGTGTCTACCTGGGGCTGGAGAGATGACTCAGTGGTTAAGAGCACTGGCTGCTCTTCCAGAGGACTGGGTTCAATTCCAAGCACCTACATAGGGGGAAAAAAGTGTCTAGCTGGTAAAACCTCTATGCAGTCTAAAAATGTATGTGGAAATCAGACATTTTCTACCAAAAAACAAAAACAAAACAAAACTGAAAGTAAATTCATTGGTGTTGAGGTTCATAACGAGGCTGGTATTTCTCGGCCTGAGGATCAATCGGGAATTTCCTATTTCTTCATAGAGCTTTATTTTATCACATGCCCAGGCCTGGCTCCAGATCCACCGACAGAAGAGCACGTGAAGATACAATCCGTACATTTGTGTTTCACTTCCCACGGGCGATCGATTCTGCCATTTATCATAACCTCACCAGCAAGCACTACGTGTCTGGATGCTTCGTTTCTCTGAGCAAGGGTGTCATGAGACCAGGCTGGTCTCAGACTCACATCCTTTGTCTTCTGTGTCCAGGTGCTGGAATCCCGGCCTCACCCTCAAGTCCAGCATTAAAGGGTTACCACGAGTCCCTCACCACACGCCGCGTATTCCATCCACACCTAGTGTACAATGCTGCACTTTTGCACGCTGGCTCTTAGCTCACGTGGAACTTGACACCAGCTTTACACAGAGGACCCTAGTGAGGGAGCTAGAGAGATAGATGGCTCTGTGGCTAAGAGTGCTTTTGGTTCAATAATGAGGGGCAGAGTTCAGTTCTAGCATCCACCACAAGAAGTTCACAGCAACTTGGAACTCCAGCTCAAAGGGACGGGACACCCTCTTCTGGCCTCCTTAAGAACCTGAATTCACAAGCGAACATATACTCAAATAGACAAACACACACAAGCAAAACAAGAAATAAATCTTCATTCTAAAAGACCCTAATAAATGTAAAAATGACACAAAGAGACTATATTTCTCTTAAGTTTCCTTAGGATCTTCTACTTGTCAATCATGCTTCCCTCAGGGGACTTGAGTTCATGCACATTTTATCTTATACGTCTTAAATTAGATTCTTCAGCGGGGTCTAATACTTAAATAGAATAAAAACTTATTTATAAAACAGTCTCAGTTTGTGCCACACAAGACTGTTTGGCATTGTTTCATTTGCTTGCACACATAGAGGCTTTGATATTTCATTTGGTGTTGATTTTCTCTTCCACAAAGGAAATTAGTCATAATGCTCGGAAAAAAATATTACATGGCACTGAGTAAAAAGAAAAAAAAAAGTGGGGTGCTCTACTTCCTTTTCCTAAGCAAAGAGGAATTTCTCCAACTCTGGCATTATAGGCACAGACAAGTTCTTTTTTTTTTTTTTTTTAATTTATTCTTGTTACATCTCAATGGTTATCCCATCCCTTGTATCCTCCCATTCTTCCCTCCCTCCCATTTTCCCCTTACTCCCCTCCCCTATGATTGTTCCTGAGGGGAATTACCTCCCCCTGTATATGCTCATAGGGTATCAAGTCTCTTCTTGGTAACCTGCTGTCCTTCCTCTGAGTGCCACCAGGTCTCCCTCTCCAGGGGACATGGTCAAATGTGAGGCACCAGAGTACGTGAGAAAGTCATATCCCACTCTCTACTCAACTGTGGAGAATGTTCTACCCATTGGCTAGATCTAGAGGACATCATATTGGGACTCTAGATGAGAGAAGCATGGGAGAATAACAAAGTAGAAGGATCCAGAGGGTCCTAGAAACCTAAAGTAGAACATTATGATAGGCAGATTTGGGCCCAGGGGTCCCGCTCAAACTAAGGCACCAGCCAAGAACAGTACAGGCTGTAAACTTTAAACCCCTACCCAGACAAGTTCTTATAACAGATCCCTTAGCAAACTCAATTCCTAGGCACACGGTTATTGTAAGAAAGGAAATGAATTTTCAAAATAATACAAATTCCCAAATCAGGCAATTTTCAGTTAGCTATACAATACACATGTTATTAGCCTGAGGTTTGGTTCTTGTGTTTTTTGGAAAAGCCTAATGATAAAGCTTACAGGAGGAGTGTATTAAATTAAATTCCCCATCCATCAAGTCAAATCTTAAGTGAAAGTATGTGTGCCTGAGGACTTGTCCCTGTCTCTCTTCTTATTCAATAGAAACTGACAGGACTGTCATGTTGTTTTCATTTCTGTCATTGTTAAAACTGCTTGCCTCTGGGGTTTTTCAAAGAATTAAAAATATGAGTTTTTACAGGATTAAGTGAGTTCTGGAGAGCAGCTACTACAATGTTCTTAGCATTTCTGAACTGTACACTTACAAGTAGTTAACATGGCTGGGCACAGCAGTGCACACCTATAATCCCAGTGCTTGCTACTCTGGAGGACTGTTGTGAGTGTGAGGCTAGCAGGGCCTATGCGGTGAGACTCTGTCCCCCCAGAAACAGAAAGAGGCTGGGATATTCTATTTTATTTATCACAATTAAAAAGAAATCAGGCTAGCCAGAGGCTCACCAGACAAAGGTACATGCCATGCAAACATGGCAACCTGAGTTCAATTCCCAGAACACACGCAAAGGTGGAAGGAAACTTGTCTCTACCAAGCTGTTCTCTAACCTTCACACACACACACACACACACACACACACACACACACACACACACACACGCCCACTGGTACTCACTAATATATCCATTTTTAGGGGCTGGAGAGGTGGCTCAGAGGTTAAAAGCACTGTCTGCTCTTCTAAAGGTCCTGAGTTCAATTCCCAGCACCCATATGGTGGCTTATGACCATCTGCAATGAGATCCAGTGCCTTCCTGTGGCAAGCAGGCACACATGTGGGCAGAATACTGTATAAATAATAAATAAATCTTAAAAAAAAATAATATCCATTTTTAGAAGGTTTATTTAAAGAGAAAGAATGTGTGAGAGATCTTAGAAGGCGGCGACAGCTCACGCCTTTAAGCCCAGCACTCAGGAGGCATATGTAAGTGGATCTGAGTTCAAAGCCAGCCTGGTCTACAGAGCCAGGTCCAGAGCAGCCAGGGCTGCACAGAGAGACCCTGTCTTGAAAAACCAAAAAAAAAAAAAAAAAAAAAGAAAAGAAAAGAAAAGAAAGAAGGAAGGAAGGAAGAAAAAGAAGGAAGATTTCATCTAACTAGCAATTTATTTTCTGATCTTAGAGTCTAGTCAGGAGGTTCAAGATCATTTAATCAATTCTTTCGGCTCGTCCTGAAATACACTGTATTACCATTTACTCTGTTGCTATTGTTTTGCCAAGTCCCTCCAGGCTGACCTCAAACTCTTGGCCCTCCAGCTCAGCCTCCCTAAAGCACTTCTAGTACCAACCTACTGCCTCACTCTCCCTAAACCATGATTAACCTCCAGTACCAATTCCAGCCCTCCCTTTGAGTCTGATTCCAAGAGACAAATCCCTGTTCTCTCTTAATGTCACAGAAAGTATGAGCCAAGGCCGACTCCCAGTAAATACAGCACAGCACTGTGTTCTAAAGCAGACGTTCTCAACCTTCCTAATGCTACATACAACCCTTTAACCCTCATGCTGCGGTGACCCCCCCCCCCAACCATAAAATTATTTCATGGCTACCTCGTAACTGTAATTCCGCTACTGTTATGAATCACAATATAAATATCTGATATGCGGGGTATTGGATATGGGAAACCCAAAGGGGTTGTGACCCACAGGTTGAGAAGCACTGTTCTAAAGCCTTTGATGCACGCACACTCACTAAGTAACTGTGAACGTGGGCTTAGTAGTGTTAGTTACTTGTGTCTTGAAATGGGAAGAGGTTACTACTACAGTTCAGAGTCCAGCTTATTCAGGGTCTTAGTGACTGCTGGGTGAGAGCTGGGGGGAAAAAAAAGGGCCTGAGAACAGACAGCTGCCACATATAGACCATTTAATGCTTCTCAGCGACAGAAAGATTCTTTTATTTTTAACTTCACTTTCCAATCTAACAGCAAATGGTGTTCTGAAGGCTGAAGAGATGGCTCGTAGTTAGGAGTATAGTGCATACTGTTTTCATAGAAAACCTGAGCACAGCTCCCAGCACCCATGTGGCCAGGGGAGGACTGAGGATTGGAGATGAGGAGGGTTCTACAGCTGCCTCCAGTTCTAGGGAGAGCCTTTTTTGAACTCTGCTGGCACCTGTGCTCACACATGCACAACCCTCTACCCACCACACATACATACAAACACACACACATTTTAAAAATAGATTTTTTAAAAATGATGTTTTGAAAAGGGAGCACAATGAACTTCAATAGGATTATTGTGTAATTCCTTAATGACTAATAGGAACGAGTGTGTGCCAAGTCACTGGGATTACAGGGGTGCAACACCACGTCAGCTTCATGACTAGTTTTCAGATTATAGGTTATTTGTGGGGAGGGGGAGGCGTGCATTCCATATCATACAAGTGTCAAGGGGTCCATCCTTTCATCGTGTGGGCCCCGGTGACCACGCTCTGGTTATCAGTCTTGACAGCAAGAGCCTGACCCACCGAGCCATCTCACCGGCCCTCATTATTTTTGATGGCTCTATTTTGAAAGGAATGTGGCTCAAAACTCCAGTAAGAAATTCTGTTATGACGTACTCCAGTGCCAAACCTTGGAATCAGCACACAATGTTTGGAAGTGGATTCTGCACCTCTGGCTCCTGACACCGGACTAACAATCAGACCCAAATGCTGCTTCTTTGGAGCAGCACAGCACATCTTTTATTTACACAGCTGTTTGGCTCCAAGGGAAATCTAAGGTAGAAAAGTGAAGTATCAGTACCATTTTACTGTTATAAACAGATTCGTCATCTGTTACACGCAGGTGGCCTTGGCTCGTGTATGCACTCACTCTCTAGGCTATTCTGCCAGCCCCAAAGAAAAAAAGCCCAGGCATCAGTGAAATAGTGAAATGTACATACACAATACGATAGAGATAGATAGATAGATAGACTTTTAAATATGTTTTTTTCATGTTATACTTAGAATACTTGCAAAATCTCCTCTATGAGCTCACTCTTCAACAGCTGCAGAAAAACAAAACAAAACAAAACAAAAGCAGGACACAGATCACTTAAATGTTGTACACCAGCCCTCTAATCTTAACTTAAGCCAGCCTTCTGGAATACACTGGAATAGGCTGAAAACAAACACTTGGCTTCATGAGTAACCTTCCCCCAAAGCTTTAACAGGTTGTTTCATTGTTATGACCCCACACCCGTGGCTTGTGAGGACAATGTATACATAACTTTAACAAAATGGGGTGGAAAGAAAACCCTCAGTCCTCTTCCATATCCCCTAGACAAAAAACGTACACCACATCTCATCAGATCAGTGAGTAAAAGAAGCAGTTAATGTTTCTCAGCAAAGCCATGGTTTAAAAAAAAAAAAAAATCAACTAACTCAGCTAGACACAGGAAGTGTCTCTTTTAAATACCACAAAAATGCTGTGGATTTCCTTAATTGTAAAGTTGATAAGTATAAAAATAGCTAGCCTTGTCCTAGAGTAATTCAAATGAAAGAGTCATAAACTTCGAGACCTAATCCTAGAAATTTTAATTAATTTTTAAATTTTTATTTCAAATTAATTAAAAGAGTTCAGTCATTTTACAAAGCTGAATGCTGATGAGGCACAGAAATTTGAAAACAATCCATTGTGTAAACGGAACGCATCCCAAAATTAAAGAGAAACGTTTGTAAGTGACTCCAATCGTGCACGATGGTCACATGAATGAAGACACATAACATCAAAAGATCTACAGCAGCCTCTAATTTCTTGCTTGTTTGATGTAATCGGATTATACCTAGCAGTGTGACTCCTCTGAGGCTTTAGAAATACAAATCAGAACATTTAGTGTGTGTGTGTGTGTGTGTGTGTGTGTGTGTGTGCGCGCGTGTGCGTGTGTGCGTGTGTGTGTGTACACTTTTGACAGTTTCAAGTTGCAGGCACTTTAAACAAATGCCAACGAAAGCAAAGAAAACGTAATCTCATACTTAAGTGCTTGTTCTTAGACGGGACTGAAGTTTAGCTTTAAATTCCTTTACTACACCATGTCTCACCAAAGTTCCTGCAAATGTGGATATAGATGTTCTTAAAATATTCCATACCTTATTAAATTCTGGTTGTAAAAATAAGCTATGTTCTTAGTAAGATACTGTAACGTCACTTGAACACTTAAATTTGGGAAAATAAAAATTGTTCCTTAAGAATGTTTTGAAATGCTTAAATTCACACAAAGGTAAGCAGAGGCTTTGTTATTTGGGTGAGTGGAAAGGAAGCAGATGGAAAATAAGACTTTGTTTACACTATCCAGGTAAGAACAGGGAGGGTGGGGAGAAAAGGTAAAGATGAGCAAAAACCAGAACAAAACAAAAAATGGGGGAGCGGGGTTTGTTTGGGAGAGGTGCTGCTTGATTTGTTTTGTTGCTTTGCCGTCTAAATAGTGCACTCTCAGGTAATGAAACACCAGGGTAAGAACAGCTCTGTTTAAACCTTCCCGATGCGAAGAGCTTCAAGTCAGTAAATACTAGGTTTTGAAGCAACTCAAGCTCGTAGCGGAGTTAGTTCAAGTTCGCTGGGAAACTGTCCCAGCTTAGAATAACTCCGCATCGGACTCCAAGCTTGCCACCCCGCGCACAGGCGACAGCGCCTAAGCCGCACTAGAGGAGCAAGCTCCGCGTCGCCGTCGCTTCACCTGGGCTCCGTGGGGCGGAGGTGGGGTGGGATGGGGTGGGGGGTCCCGGAGGATCCCACCCCAGGCGCGAGCGACCGGCGCCACCGCACCGGCCACCCCGCGGGGAGGAAAGCAGCGGGAGCCCGAGCCCCGCCGGCGCCCGCAGCAACTTCCCAGCCCCGGCGCGAGCGCTGCTACCACTTACCCGCGGCAGAAGTCATGACTGCCCCCCGCGCAGCTCACGCCCTCAAGTCCATGGCTCCCCGGTCAATCCACACTCTCCAGAGTTTGAGCGGGAGACAAAAGTCCCCGCAGCGGCCACATCTCGTCCCCACAGCCTGAGCTCCTCACAAAGGACGGACGCCGGCTTCCCGAGACCCTCCGGCTTACCCGACCGCTAGTGGCCAGCGACGGGAGGACGGACGGACGTGCGCGAGCGCCGCTCCGCCGCGCTCCCGGACGACCGCCAGGCGCGCGCACGGGAGGAGCTCGCCCGTCGCGGCGTCGCGCACGCGCGCCCCTCCTCAACTCCGGAGGGGGAAGAAAAAAAAATGCGCGCTCCGGGCGCCCCCTGGTAGCCGCAGCATGTAAAAGGCAGACAAAAGCCATAGCTCTCTCCAATAGGAGCTCGGGAACGCCCGCCCGCTCCCGCCCCTCCAGCCTACACGTCCACCCTCCGCTCCAATAAGCAGACTGGAAAGGGGGGGGGGGGCGTGAGTCGCGAAGCGTGCCGGGAGTTGTAGTTTTCAGTGCTCCCCTGAGGTGGGCACGGAGCTGAAGCCTGGGTGCTGGCTGCCCCGCCTGCCTGCATTTCCCATCGTGCCGAGGCGGGTGGTATGGCGGAGAAGGATGACACCGGAGTTTGACGAAGAGGTGGTTTTTGAGGTGAGGAGGAAATGGCGGGGAGTGTGGACCGTCTTTGTTTCAGAAGGGCTAGAGGAAAGAGCGAGGAGGCAAAGCGATTCGGAGGGGAGGGATCGGTTGACGCGCGCCTGCGGGCCCGGGTCAGCAATCCTCCGCTGTTTCGGGGCCTGCTGGCTGCGGGCGACTGACAGGTACAGCCCATGGGCTCCTGGTGTGGCTGGCCTGTACCCCCAAGCTCGCCCAGAATTCCCAGATCTGGCGCGGTTAACCGGCTCTGGGCGGGAGCACTAGCTCAATCCTTACCCGGTGGCTGCACCTCGGCGGACTGCGCCTCGCTGGGGCGGGGCCGAAACGTGCCGGATACTCCTCTCTCTGTGCTACTTAACCGGCTGCCTTTTATCCTTGGTTTTTGCGGGCGTGTTATCCAGAAGTGGTTCGGGTCACCATGATCATAGTCATCATCAAGGCGTGGCCTTTGGAATGCGGGCAGCAGGTGCCGGTTTTCTACCTGGGTTTGAGGTTTAAGTGTAAGACCTGTGGTCAATGGCTGAGGGCTCTGGAGTGTCTCAGCACCTAGGTTCCATTCTTTTGTCCCTGCTGTTGCGCTAGGTGTAGCCAGTTACGAATGGAAGCTCTGGTCTGGATGTGAACGCTTTTGTGTAGGACTATTTTAAGATGTCTCTGCCATCTTGAATTTAAAAAATAAAGTCCAGTGCTTTTAATGTCATTTCCCCCGCCCCATGAGACAGGTCAATACCCACACCCGGAATGTGTGTGTATGTATGTAGGTAGGTAGGTAGGTAGGTATGCCTTACTTTTTCTAAGCCAACTAGAGTTTAGGAAATTAAGACAACAAGAAGAAAAGAAATTACCCATACTGTACAATAGGAGAGTGAGATATGGTACAGAATGCAAAGTGCTTGGAATTGTACAAACTGTCCATGGAAGGCTAATTTGGTAACCGTTGTCTGTTGTTGGCACCTTAAGAACTACACCCAGCAAATGATACCCGAGATAGATCATCAACTGTCAATGAAATTAGAAAGATGGATGGGAGAAAATGTACCACAGGGAAAGGATTTTATGTACGCCAGGGATCGGGGTGGAGTGACAATATTTAATGTGTAGTTTGAGGGGCTGGAGTGTGGAGGGTTGCCATGTAAAATGACTTAATTGTACCCGCGATTTCAAAGTGGGACTATGACTATTTTGCTATAATGAAGGGTGTAGGTCATGAGGAGGAGTTCAATAGAGAAGACAAAGGCATACATTTTGGAAGTCGGAAAAAAATAATGAAATAATGACATACTGTCATTTCTAATATGAAATTGAGGGAATGGATACAGATTGAATGTGGGAGATGAAAGGAGACAAAAGTAGGTGGCTGGTTTTTTTGGTTTTTTTGTTTGTTTGTTTTTTTTTTTTTGGTGATATCTGGACATAACAAATGTGGTTTTGGTATTTTTGGCTTTGGGGGTTTTATTGGGATGGGGGTGTAGTTCCCTTGGTAGAGTGTTTGCCTTGAATGCACAGCCTCCTTGGTTCAGTGGCCAGCATCACCTAAACCTGATACATGCCTGTAATTCCCAGCACTCAAAAGGTGGTGAGAGGAAGTTCTTATGAACTTCAGAGTTATCAGCTACTTAGTGAGTTAGAGGGTAATATGAGATATGAGACCCTGTATCAAAACAAAACATTTTCCTATAAAAGATAAAGAAAAAATGTTCTTGGAAGTTTTTCTGTTCAAATGGATGATGATGATGATGATGATGATGATGATGTGTGTGTGTGTGTGTGTGTGTTTAGCATGAGAAACATACCACAGCGGTTTGAATATATTTTGCTTTTTTGCTTATATTTAAATTTGTCATTAATCTTGTCTCCCTCCCCTCACCCCATTTTTTTTGGTTGGGGGGAGACAGAAAGGGTCTTAGTATGTAATCCAAGCTGGTCTTGAACTCCCCACTTCTTCATCTTAGCCTTCTAAGTACCTGGGATTATCGGCACACCCCATCATGCCCCACAATAATAACATTATATTGCTTAATTTACATTTAGAGATTGATGAACCATTTAAAAATATATTTACTGGCCGGGCATGGTGGCGCACGCCTTTAATCCCAGCACTCAGGAGGCAGAGGCAGGCGGATCGCTGTGAGTTCGAAGCCAGCCTGGTCTACAAAGTGAGTCCAGGATGGCCAAGGCTACACAGAGAAACCCTGTCTCGAAAAACAAAAACAAAAACAAACAAACAAACAAAATATATATATATATTTACTATTTTGGTGCTAGGGATTAAGCCCAGGGCTTTTCCATGCTTAATAAGTGTGCTACACCCTCAGCCTAACTTCTTAAAAGTTGATTTATATTAATTCTTTTGTTTTACTCACCAGCACATTCCTTTTACATTTTGTTATTTTATGCCACTGGGTATTTTGCCTGCATGTATGTCTATGCACCACGTGTGTGCTTGGTGTTCTTGGAGACGAGAAAACTGTGAGATACAGCACAACTAGAGTGACAGACAGTCGTGAGCCAGCATATTGGTGCTGGTAATTGAACTCCGGTCCTCTGGAAGAGCGATGGGCACTCTTAACTTTCTTCAGCCCCTGCATGAATTATTCATCTGTTACTTCCACCATTACCCTATCTGTTGACTTAACTTTTCCAGCTTTCTGTTTAACTTTTTTGATCATTGTCACACACACACACACAGACACACACACACACACACACGGAATGCACACATATTGAGAGTGTACACATCCATGACCGTTCAAATGACAAATGGGACATCACTAGCGCCAGTGCCACCTTCCTGCTGTTTTTCAGTTACTAGCCCCCACCGCCCCCCCCCAGTATAACCACTATTCAGAACTGTAATAACCAGCCTAGACTACTGTTTACACACTGTGAAGTTTCGTTTACATGGTCCTTTTGTGTTTGTCTTCTTTTTCTTTCTTTTTTCCTTTCTGGCCTTGGGAGATTCATTTATATGATTGCCTATGCATTTTATTTTGATACAGTATTTCATGTGACTCTATGACTTTTTATTTTTATTTTATTTTATTATTATTTTTTTAATATTTATTTTTGTTTTTTATGTGCATTGTATATCTACGGGTGTCAGATTTTGGAGTTACAGACAGTTGTGAGCTGCAATGTGGGTGCTGGGAACTGAACCCTGGTCCTCTGGAAGAACAGTCAGTGCTCCCAACCGCCGAGCCATCTCTCCAGCCCCTCTATGACTTTTTTTTTAATCAGGTCTTTTCAGGGTGTACATTCAGTAGTTCGTGAGTTGAAATAATTGTAAATAGTGTTATTGAGAACCTTTCAGTGTGTGGTTTTGTTAAGCGTGTGTGTGTGTGTGTGTGTGTGTGTGTGTGTGTGTGTGTGTGTGTGTGTAAATACTGGGTTATAGAAAAGACATATATTTGCCTTACATAGATCTTATCAGACATTACAAGCAGTTATTGACACTCCTATCAGCAGGCAGACATCTCGCTGTGCCACACCCTGCCAGCACTCTTTCTAGGAAATGTGTACCTCTATCTCTGTGCGCTTTTCATGTCAGTGTCTCTGGTAAGGAACTTAAGGTGCTTCGTGATATGTTTAACGGGTAGTGTGAGTCTTCCCCTTGCTTCCATCTTATTATTAGAGAAACTACATACATAGGCTACAAGTCCTTAATTGTATATCTACCCCACACCCCTTAGAGTGTATATATATGTGTCTTCTGTACATTTTTAAACATAAAATTTTATTACATTTCTGCGTATGTATGTTACATGTGCACACATGGAGGTCAAAAGACAATTTGCAAGTGTTGATTCTCTGCTTTCACTGTGTAATCCCTTGGAATCAAATTCAGGCCCTCAGACTTGGCGGCAAGTACCTTTACCTACTGAGCCATCTCAGTGGCAGCTTCTGCATTCTTTTTTTTTTTTTTTTTTTTTTTTAAGATTTATTTATTTTATTATGTATACAGTGCTCTGCCTGCATGTACACCTGCATGCCAGAAGAGGGCATCAGATCACATTATAGATGGTTGTGAGCCACCATGTGGTCGCTGGGAATTGAACTCAGGACCTCTAGAAGAGCAGACAGTGCTCTTAACCTCTGAGCCATCTCTCCAGCCCAGTTTCTGCATTCTTCTAGTTTATTTCAAAGAAAAGAGTCTCCTAAATTCATTAAAACACACTTAATCCTTTTTCTTTTATGGTTAATGTTCCAAGGAAATACTTGCATACCCTAAGATGTTTTCTCTAAAAGCTTTATTTGACCCTATGCAATTGACCTGCCATATCCCCCATGTGGCTATCTGGTTGGCCGAGCATTATCCTTTCCCCCACTAAAATATAATGTCTTTGTTTTAATCATAGTTCCATTTTATTTTATTGCGATGGGCCTCACTGTGTAGCCCTGGCTGGTCCAGAGCTCACTATGTAAACCAGGCTGGCTCAGCCTCATAGAGGTGTTATCTTGCCCCCTGAATGTTGGCACCACTACATCTGACATGCCCCCCCCCACCCCATCCCCTTTTATTTTTCCTTGGAAGGCAAAGTCTCACTATATAAACCAGGCTTTCTTCAAAAACTTATGACCCTCCTGTTTCAGTCTCCAAAGTGGATTACAGTCATGTCCTGTCACCACTGGGCAAGCTTCTGCATTCCCCCCCCCCCCTCGTGTCATATGATTTTCTTTCTTATGCCTTTGGCTGTTCTTGACTCACTGTTCCATGAGTTCTAAAATGATGAGCCAGTGAATTTCAGTTCTTAACTGAAATTTTGTTTGAAATCACATTAAATCCATAAATAAGTTCTGGGAAATCTGACATCTTTGTAACATGGAATCTTCTCATACAAAACACTTATTTCTTGCCTTTTGGCTTTGTCGCTTCATACTGAACTAAGAACTTTGGTCATGTTAAGCATATTCTCTGCCACCCAGCTTCTGATCACCTTCTCAAAGTCAGTCAGCCTCCCATCTTTTTTTGTGTCCTAACACTGATTTTACAAGTTGAGAATTAAACTTTCCATGAAACTATAGCTAAGTTGCCCCTTAAAGATAGTCATTTTCTCAAAAGGAGAGCAACTATATTCTATCAGTCTGTTTGTCTTAAGATTTATTTAAGAATACAGTGTTTCACCTTCATGTACTCCTGCACACCAGAAGAGGGCACCTGTAGATGGCTGTGAGCCACCATGTGGTTGCTGGGAATTGAACTGAGGACCTTCGGAAGAGCAGACAGTGTTCTTAACCTCTGAGCCATCTCTCCAGACCCCAGTCTGTTTGTTTCATAGTTACAGTTTTATTCTTTGCTTTTTTTTTTTTTTTTTCCTTTTGAGAGGTACTATAATAGAAAGGAATGGATTCTAAAGCAGGAAGGGCTATTTCATCTATTTATTAGTTAATGTGACTTTGAGTAAGTCACTTATCTCAGCTTCAAGTTTCTCACTGGTGTATAGAAATAATAGAATCTACTTCAGAGAGTAACAGTGGATATTAAGTGACTGACTATAACAATTGTTTAGATTATGACCTGGCATATTATAAACATTCAGCAAGTATTATTAGAATTTTCTAGCAAATTGTCCTATATCAAGGTTAATACTTTTTCCCCCTTTGTTTTTCTGAGATGGGTTTAAATGTGCAGCCCAGATTGTCTTTGAACTGGTGGTATTCATCCTGCCTTTGCCACAGGTCAAGATTGTATGTGTGCATCACCACATCCAGCTGTCTGTCTGTCTCTTTGGAGACAGGGTCTCACTGTGATGCCCTACAAGTTCCTGGCCTAAAAGTTCCCATGTAGCTACAGAGATCTGCCTATCTCTGCTTCCCTCTCAAGTGCTGCAGTTAAAGGTGTACACCACCGTGACCAGGCAGCTTTTCCTTTCAGGAGTAGTTCCTTCGTTTTTAGTCTTTTTTTTTTTTTTTTTAGATTTATTTATTTATTTATTATGTATACAGATCTCGTTATAGATGGTTGCGAGCCAACATGTGGTTGCTGGGAATTGAACTCATGACCTTTGGGAGAGCAGTCAGTGCTCTTAACTGCTGAGCCATCTCTCCAGCCCAGAGTTTAGTCTTTTATTATTATTATTATCATTAATGTATTTATTATTCACTTTACATTCTGGTAGTAGCCCCATCCCTCCTCTCCTCCCAGTCTCACCCTCTCTACCTCTCCTCCCATCCCCCCTCTCCTATTCCTCAAATAAGGGGAGCCCCCTTCCCATCCACCCCAGCTCATCAAATCACATCAGGACTGAGCATGTCCTCTTCCCCTGTGGTCTGGCAAGGCAGTCCCCACAGGAGGACGTGATCAAAAAGCTGGCAACAGAGTCCATGTCAGAGACAGCTCCCACTCCCCTTACTAGATAGAGGACCCACATGAAACCTGAGCTTCCATCAGCTACATCTGTGTAGGGGGCCCTAGGTCCAGGCCATGCATGGTCCTTGGCTGGTGCTTCAGTCTCAGCAAGCCCCTCTGGGCCCTGGTTAGTTGGCTCTGTTGGTCTTCTTGTGGAGCTCCTGTCACCTCCTTTTTTCCTTCCTTCCTCCCACTTTTCCACAAGTGTAGGCTCAATTTTCATAGCAAATATATTTTATTATGAACTTATTAACCAAGAGTACCTCACTTATAACCTGACTAACCTAAACAACAGGAAAAGGAGATTAAAGAATACAATAATGAAACAGTAAGGATATCAGTTCCAAAGAATGATTTTCCTGGCGTAATCAGCAGGATTTCTTCTGCTGGAACCTGGAGCAACCAGAACCTGGAACCTCAGCCGTAGCTGGAGCCCCAAAGCCTTCCCTGAGCGGTTCTCTAGGAGTGTCTTGAAGTGGAGCAATGAACAGCCAAAACTATCCCAAGTCTCCAAAGGTCCCACCTCTTGTTTTTGGCTCACATTTATACCTCCTCTCAGAATTTGTTCAAGGATGTTTTTCAGCTGGTTAACAACCAATCTCCCCCACGCAGTGGTTCTACTTCTAAGGAGATAAATATCATCTGTTCTCTCACAAGTGTTTTTCTTATTCCCCACTTGTGACCTAAACAAAAAATATGTTTATCTCTCCTTCACACAAGACTCCCTACACATCGCCCAATGTTTGGCTGTGAGTCTCAGCATCTGTTTCAAACTGCATTCTGGGTGGAGCCTCTTAGAGGACAACTCTGCTAGGCTCCTGTCTGCAAGCATAGCAGAGTATCATTTTTTAAAGAGATTTATTTATTTATTATGTTTACAGTGTTCTGCCTGCAGGCCAGAAGGGGACATCAGATCTTATAACAGATGGTTGTGAGCCACCATGTGGTTTCTGGGAATTGAACTCAGGACCTTTGCAAGAGCAGGCAGTGCTCTTAACCTCTGAGCCATCTCTCCAGGCCCAGAATATCATTAATAGTATTCAGAGGTTGCCTGTCTTCCATGGGGTGGGTCTTGGGTTGGGCCAAGCATTGGTTGGACATTCCCTCAGTCTCTGCTCTATCTTTATCTCTGCACATCTTGCAAGCAGGATGAATTTGGGGTGAAAGTTTTGTGGGTGGGTTGGTGTTCCCCTTCCTCCACTAGAAGTCCTGTCTAGTTAGAAAGCAGCCTCTTTAGTCTCCATAACCCCTGCTACTAGGAGTCTCTGCTAGAGTCCCCCTCATATCCTCCCTGAAGCCTACCCTGACTTAGGTCTCCAGCTTGTCACAAAGATGGCGCAGCCCACAGTTTCTCTTTTCGCCATGGGCCTTCTGTCCTCCTGCCCCCACTCTCTCCAGGCCTGCTCTCCACCCTTATATCTCTCTGTGCTCCCTCTCCTACCTTGTTCCTTCTCTTCAACCACTACCGCTGTCTATTCTAGTCCTTTCTGAGTGAGATTTAAGCATGCTCCCTTGGATCCTCCTTGTTACTTATCTTCTTAGGGTCTGTGCATTGCAGTATGTTTATCCTGTACAATATGGCTAACGTCCACTTATAAGTGAGTACATACCATGTGTATATTTCTGGGTCTGTGCTACCTCACTCAGGATAATCTTTTCTAGTTCCATCCATTTGGCTGAAATTTTCATGATTTCTTTGTTTTTAATAGTAGTAGTTAGTATTCCAGTATGTAAATGTACCCCAGTTTCTTTATCCATTCTTCAGTTGAGGGACATCTAGGTTGTTTCCAGTTTCTGGCTATTACGAATAATGCTACTATGAACATAGCTGAACAAGTGTTGTTGTATGGTGCGGCATCTTTTGGGATTATGCCCAGGAGTGGTATAGCTGAGTCTGGAGATAGAGCTATTCCCAATTTTCTGAGAAAGCGTCAAATTGATTTCCAAAGTGGTTGTACAAGTTTACACTCCCACCAGCAGTGGAGGAGTGGTCTCTTTTCTCCAAATCTCCTCCAGCATGTACTGTCACTTCAGATTTTGATCTTAGCCATTCTGATATGTGTAAGATGGAATCTCAGAGTCGTTTTGGTTTACAGTTCCCTGACGACTAAGGTTGTTGAACATATCTTTAAGTGCATCTCGACCATTTGAGATTTCTCTGTTGAGAATTCTCTGTTTATCTCTGTGCCTCATTTTTTAATTGGGTTATTTTGTTTGTTGGTATTTAACGTTTTGAGTTCTTTATATATCTTAGATATTAGCCCTTTGTCTGATGTAGGGTTGGTAAAGATCTTTTCCCACTCTGTGGGCTGCCATTTTGTTCTGTTGACAGTGTCCTTTGCCTTGAAGAAGCTGTTTGGTTTCATGAAGCTCCATTTATTAATGGTTGATCTTAGGTCCTGAGCTGTTGGTGTTCTGTTCAGGAAGTTGTCTCCTGTGCCAGTGAGTTCAAGGCTCTTCCCTAGTTTCTCTTCTAAAACATTTAGTGTGTCTGGTGTCATGTTGAGGTCTTTGATCCACTTGGACTTTAGTTTTGTGTAGGGTGACAAATATGAATCTATTTGCATTTTTCTACATGTAGACATCCAGTTAGACCAGCACCATTTGTTGAAGATGCTTTCTTTTTTCCACTGTATGGTTTTGGCTTCTTTGTCAAAAATCAAGTGTCCATAGGTATGTAGATTTATGTCTAGATTTTGATTCAATTCCATTGATCAACCAGTCTGTTTCTATGCTAGTACCATGCAATTTTTAGTACTTTTGCTCCGTAGTATAGCTTGAAGTCAGGGATGGAGATACCTCCAGAAGATCTTTTATTGTACAGGATTATTTTAGCTATTCTGCATTTTTTTGGTTTTGCATATGAAATTTAGAATTGTTCTTTCAAGGTCTATAAAGAATTTTGTTGGTATTTTGATGGGAATTACATTGAATCTGTAGATTGCATTTAGTAAGATGGCTATTTTTACTATGTTAATCCTTCCAGTCCGTGAGCATAGGACATCTTTCCATCTTCTGATATCTCCTTCAATTTCTTTCTTCAGAGACTTGAAGTTCATGTCATAAGGTCTTTGACTTGCTTGGTTAGAGTTACACCAAGAAGCCAGGCATGGTGGCGCACGCCTGTAATCCCAGCATTTGGGAAGCAGAGGCAGGCAGATCATTGGTCTACAAAGCAAGTCTGGGGCAGCCAAGGCTACACAGAGAAACCCTGTCTCACCCTCACCCCAAAAAGAGTTACACCAAGATACTTATTATTTTTTATAAGACTAATTAGAACTTATTATATGTGATGTTTATTTATGCCTTTTCTTTTTATATTCTATAGAGTTTCAGCTTATCAGATAGATAATTAAAAGATTTAGTTATTGGCTTTGTTTAATCAGCTACATATTATTTGTAATTTTTATTTTATTTTGACAGGGTTTCTCTGTGTATTCCTGGGTATCTTGGAACCCGCTCTGTAGATCAGATTGGCCACAAACTCACAGAGATCTTCCTGCCTCTGCCTCCTGAGTAAATACTGGAATTAAAGGCATGTGCCACTACAGCCAGGAAATTTTTTTTTTATTGTGGTGGGGTTTTGTTTTTTGCTTTTTGTTTTTACACATTTTAAAATTTGTGCTACTTTACAGAATTCTACAGATTCTTTATGTTTATTTGGCTTGGGTTTTTTTTTTTTTTTTTCTCCCTAGCTTCATGAGTTAAATTCATGAATAAATTCAAACAAAATCAATAACTGATTCTTGACTTCTGAAAATAATTTAAAGACTGTACATTTTCCTGTGAGTACTGCTTTGCTATATTTCATGAATTATGAAGGGTAGTCATGGTTTTGTGATTATCATCTTGATTTCTTCTTTAGCCCATGACTTAGCTTAGCATTGGTAAGGGATTTGAGTCACGGGTAATTATTTTTCTCAGTGTGTCTGTGAGACTTGTAATTCTAACCCTATGTTGGGCCCTGTCACCCTTTACCATCTCCATCCCAGCTGAATTCAGCCAGTAAGAAAACCTACGAAGCAGTAATCAACTGCACTCCCCTACCTGATACCACAACTAGTATTTTCTTCTCTTGAACTTTGAACTTTTGCTGAATTCCAGAAATATTTCTTTCCTTAGCCTTTAGGTCTATGGAAGGTCATAACTGCCTGGCAAACAAAACCAATAACTGAGTCTTTGAACAGTCTGAGAAGCTGAAATTCTCATCTCTAGAATATAAAAAGAAAAGGCGTAAATGAGCATTGTATGTGGTACATTCTAGTAAGTGTAGGTCGCTGCTCCTGTCAGTTGCTTCAGTGGCACAGCTGTTGCTTCTTCATGGTTTCAACTGCAGTTGAAATTTGCAATACTGAACTCATTCGAACAGGAGACAGTAATCAAAAAAGAAAATGCTTGCTACTCATAAGCAAATCTGTGGCCATTGGGCTGTCACTCAGAAATCCAAAATAGTAGAAAGGCCCCACATTAAAGAAGATTCATCTCCTTATTAGTCCAGATGTTACAGGCCCACAGCATCTGGAATCTGTAGGATTCTGTAAACTATTGCTTTCTAACCAAACATGGCCTGTTGGCACATAACTATGGCTTTTCAGCACTGACTGCTCTTCCAGAGTACCCAGCTTCAATTCCTAGCATCTACCTGAAAGCTCACAACTCCCTCTTAACTCCAAGATCCGACACCCTAACACAGACATACTTTCAGGGCAAAACATCAGTACACATAAAATGAAAATTAATTAATAAAAAAGAGAATATCTTAAGAAGTCTTACAGACTAGGTTAGGCTTTTGTCTCCTCCAAACTAGTTACTCTTCTACAGATACTTGATTTTGCATCATTTGGGCTTTTTGTAATTACAGTGTCACCTCTTTGGATACCATAAAAATGTCATCTAAACTTTTCTGCAAAGATGGTATCCAAATCTTGAATTGTAGGCTTCACTGATGGTCCAGAACACATTACAACACCACCAATGTATTCAAAAGCAATGAGCTATGCACCCATATTGAATACATAGCCCGCAAGTTGAAAGGCTTTTCCCAGAACACTATAAACATACTTCAGTGTTGACTCAGCCACTATTGGCCATAGGTCTGTTCTGTAATATGTTCAATTTTTAGGATAGTTGCAGGGTCTCCAAGGAAAAACAAATCCAAATCAGGTCTGAAAGCATATGGAGTTACCCATGCTTGTAGGATTCTTCAGCCAGGACTCAGGTAGGCCTGGCTCAGCTGGGTTCTGCACAGTCCCTGGTTAAACTTTACTGAGTCGAACACTTGTTAGACACAGTATTTCCTTGCCAGCTATGACTTGACTCACTCAGCCAGTACGTTGTATTCAGGTTCTGCTAATTACCCCTATTTACACATACTTAGTATTATATCAGTGTGAAACAAAGTTCCCAGAAAAGCAAAGCTACACATAAGCTAAACATTGTACATAGGCAACTGACTGATTGCAGAGAACTAAAAATCTTACAGGTTGGGAGCCAAACTTACCTTGGGCTGTCTTTGGCCTTCTAAATAACCATTTGTTACCCACCTCTGTGTGTGACATTACATCCTGGTGATTACAGGTAAATCTTTTTGGAATGTTTAAACAGACCTGTAGCTTCCACCAACTCGAAGGCTGAGAATATCAGATAGTAATTGAGGCCAATAGCAGAGATCAGGATCAAGTACCTTGATTTAGAGTGCCCCTATTCTGTTACCGTAAAAACTTCCCGAAACTGTTACCATGTTGGAACATAGTATTTGGGGTGACCTAGATCTGTGTTCTCCTGCCACCGTCACTGGCTTTTGGCTCCATGATAAATTATCTCTTTTTGTGTGTATTTCTACACATGTGTATATGATGTGTGTGTGTGTGTGTGTGTGTGTGTGTGTGTGTGTGTGTGTGTGTGTGTGTGTGCAGGCACTCGTGTGCATTGTTGCAGGTGTGCATCATGCCACAACACATGTCAGAGGACAAATTGGTTTATAGGTTCTTGCTTTCCACCTTGTTTGAGACAAGAGTGTCTTGTTCAGTACTGTAGATGCAGGCTAGCTAGGCCATGAGCTTCTGTAGCAGCTTGCCTCTTCCTTCCATCTCTCCATCTTTTCAATTGCAGGCATGAGATGCTATGCCTTGTTTATATGGATTTGAACATGTGTCCTCAGACTTATGTAGGATTACTTTCCCCACTGAGCCATCTCCCCAGCCCTTTGAAACAAGAGCTGTGTGGTTTGCATCTATATCAGCCATAAACCCTAGTGCAGAAAACAGAAGCCCGTTCATCCCACAAGCAGAAAGGAATCTGATGTTAGAATTAGTGGTTAGGTGCTGGAGAGATGGCTCAGCGGTTAAGAGTACTGGCTGCTCTTCCAAACGATCTGGGTTCAATTCCCAGCACCCACATGGCCACTCACAACTGTCTATAACTCCAGTTCCAGGGAATCTGGCACCCTCACACAGACATACATGCAGGCAAAACACCAATGGTCAGAAAATAAAAATAAAAAAATCATTTAAAATATTTTTTAAACTTCCCTTTAAAAAAAAAGAAAAGAAAAGAAATTGGTGGTTAGCTTATTGTTGAAAAGTACAGATCAAACTATCACTGTTGCTGTCCACATGAAACCAAGACTACTTGAGCATAACAAAGAAGAGCCCAGCATTGCAATGCCCAGCTTTAGGGACTCTGAGACAAGAGGATTGCAGGTTTTAGACCAGCCTGAACTTTGTTGTGAGATCCTGTCTCAGAAAAGCCAAGGGAGGGAGAGAATGTGAACCTCTGTCTTCCTTCCAGATCTCTGACAGATACACACAACTGGGAGAAATGCAGTTCAGCTGCAAGGTTGGTCAGGGTTAGGGTGGCTTACTGTGTCTCTGATACAGGAGATGAACTGCAATATGAGAGGTGCAGTGGAGGCTCAATAAGCCAGACAGACTGCCACATGTGCCGGACGCCCAGCTCGCCTCCCCCGCGGGAAAGCTTATCGTCATTTCCCACGTACTTGGTGTAATGCTGTCACGGTAATGACTTTCCAGGGTCAGAGGTCTAGCTCTTACACGGCACAGACTGACTCACCACGTTACGAATAAGAAGTTTTACTTTTGGAAAGTATCACAAGAATATCCTTTCTTTTTAACTCAATCTCCTTTTAACTCTTAAGATATCTTTTTAAGATTTAGTTATTTATCATTTTTTAGATTATGTGTATATGTGTGGTATGGGCTTGTGTGTGAGGCCGGAGGCCAGAGGCATTGGGTCCTGTGGGAGCTGGAGTTGGAGATGGTTGTGAGCCACCTGATAATGCTGGGGACCAACTCAGGGCCTTGACAGGATCCGCGATCCATGCGATCTCTTCACCTGTGCCACCTCCCCACCCTCGTCTTAAGGAATCTTGCTCTAATTTACAGTTCCTGGCTTATGAATGGGTTTTACTGTGTTTTCAGTCATTCCGGGCACAGCTGGGAGTCCTCATAATCTGAAAAATGGCATAGAAGAGGCACTGAAGGAGGGGGGAGGGGAGACTTCTCGGGCCTCCCCTAGGATCTCAGCACCTTCAGTTCATCACAGCTAGACTCCCATCTGCCTCTGCAGTTAATACCTTACAGTGGGCCTAGTGGCTCCGTCTCTGAGGTCTTGGGTTGTTTGGTTGGTTTTGGGAACAGGGTCTCTCTCACCATGTAGTCCTGGCTAGCCTTGTAGACCAGGCTGGCCTTAAGCTTACAAAGATCCTCCTGTCTCAGCCTCCCAAATCCTGAGTTTACAGGGATGCACCACTATACCTGGCTCATGTTTTTATACAGTAACTTAACTGGAGAAATTGAATGATTCCGACCACTGTCGGAAAATAAGACCTTCACTGCTGAACGACCAGTTTCAGCCCAGGCTGTCCTTGTAGGTGATCCTCTGGCCTCAGCCTCCCAAGTGCTGGCATTCCTGGTGTGCTCCGTCACGCTCAGGAGAGGAGCCTTTTGAATTGCCATCAAACATCTGCTCTTGGTAACCTAATTTGCTAGCTGACTCTTTCCTATAAAGGCTTTTTGATGTTTGCTGACTTTCTTCTACCCTCCTTACTTTCTTCTTGGCTGAAAAGATCATCCTTCACCCTTGAATCTTGATCTTTTTCTCACCTGGATCTTTTATACCACCCGTAGGTTGCAGTAGGTCAGCCCTTTCTTGCCAGTACATTTGACTGGTCCTTTTTTCTTTTGGCGGCAACTCAGCTAAATGAAGGAAATGACTGTCAAACAGCTCCCCACATTTAAAATGGTTTAAAAAATCCCTCTTACTTGAGTAGATCTTCTTCATATTTCTGAAAGCTATTATCCTTTAAAGAACAAAAAGCATTGTGCAAAGTGTTACTGTGAATTCTTTTCTACTTACCATTATTGATTCGCGTAATGACTAATGGAAGGAAGTGCGTGTACATGGGCGTGCGTGGCACTGCTTCTTTGTTGATGGAGTTTGCTATCTGGAATAACTATACTATGCAGAAGTGTTTTCTTTCTTTTTTAGTTTAAATAATTTATTCAGATTACATCTCAATTGTTATCCCTTCACTTGTATCTTCCCGTTCCATCCTCCCTCCCTAGAAATGTTTTCTTAAAGTTGAGTCTTTTGTTTTAGTTTATAGAGCATAAAGTCCTAAATCCTATTATTTTAAGTAGCCACTATAATAACAGACTATCACTTTTACCACTGCAATAAAAGACTCTAATGGTCTCAAGTCACAACCCTGTGTAATAAAAGGTAGGCCACTAAAGCTGGCTTAGCTTATCACCAGTTATATCAAAATAAGTCACATATTTAATATGAATTATAAAAATGAATGTTAGAGAGCAAGCCTATCTTTTCCCCATTTGCTTCTAGATTTTTTTTTCACTTTATTACATATCCTCTGGGCCCAAATAGAGATTTATTGAATTACTTTTAAAATTTAGACATTTGAAAAAAGTAATCTTTTTTTTTTTTTTTTTTTTTTTTATGTTTTGTGGTCCTGTCAGTGCAACTGATAGCCCCATGAATGTTGCACAAGTACTTTTCCACTCAGCCATACTCCAGCCCTCTTATATATCTGTATGGCACCTATTAAATGTGTAAGCCCATTGCCTAGAGCTATGATGTAGGTTGTTTACTTTGTAGGTTTGTTTTCACACTTGCTATGCTACCCATCCTAGCCTCAAATTCCTGGGCTCCAGAGATCCACCTGCCTTAGTTGGTGAGAATACAGTCTTGTCTTTGCCTACATTATTTTTATGATTACCATGGTACTTTATGCCCTTCCTTAAAATTGTTCATTCTTTACAAAGCATTGTTGAAGGTGTCTGGGTTGAGAGGCTGACTTACATTAATTCGCGTTAAGATTCTGAATGGATCACTTAATTGTCCAATTATGTCTCCCAGTTATGGTAAGATGGTCCTGTGTGATTCTTTAATGTGAAATATGTCTTACTTCTGTCCCAAGAGATCCGAGGCTATCTGGTGGCCCGAGTGAAAAAGACTGGCCTTTTGGAAACTTGCAGCAATTAGGAACTGCATGAAGAGAGCATACTCACATTCAATGTATGTTTAGGTTGGAACCCCTGATTTACTTCTACTTGTCTCTGGTTTTGTACCAAGTGTCCCCCCAAGTTCCCAGAAGTAAATTGCCTTAAGGATTTAGGAGGAAAGATCTAGGCTACAGGTAGTGTATCACTGTCTCTGGACTTTCTAAGTATTGTTTCTAGTACCCATTGAGACTCCGTGGCTAGGCCTACCACAGATCAGCAAGCCAGAGGGCCTTTACCTTATTAGGGAGTCAGCCTGGCTGACCCACAGCCTTTAACTTAATATACGTTAAGACTTTTATTGAAAATGGACTTTCTACGTAAGCATATCTTGCTTTGCTTTACTGGTTTGTTTGCTTGTTTGTTTAATGAGGGTTTATCCTTGAACACTCTATATTTTTCCAAGGACTTGGAACTCGTGATCCTCCTGCCCCCTCCACCCACAGAATTCTGACATTATATGTGTGCACCTCCATCCCTAGTGCCTCAGACTTTCTAAACAAAGGAAAACTCATATTGAAAGAAAGTGTTTTTTTTTTTTTTTTTTTTTTTGGTTTTTCGAGACAGGGTTTCTCTGTGTAGCCTTGGCCATCATGGACTCGCTTTGTAGACCAGGCTGGCCTCGAACTCACAGCGATCCGCCTGCCTCTGCCTCCCGAGTGCTGGGATTAAAGGCGTGCGCCACCACGCCCGGCTCATATTGAAAGAAAGTTTTTCGTTTATCTTTTTAAGACCCACAGAGCGGGCTTGAGGACCTCAAAGAGGGCTGGCAAGATGACTGATCGGATAAAGGTACCCGCTGCCGAGCCTGACAACATGAGTTTGGTTCTAGATGATGAAAAGAGAGAACAGACTCCCAAAGGATGGCTTCTGATCCCCCATACACACCGTAGCACCTACATGCCCACCAGCCACACTCCCCCAAAGAATCTCAATCTCTCTCTCCTTCCCTCTCCCTCTCTCTCCCTCCCTCCCTCCTTCTTCCCCTCCCCCCATTGTGTGTGCATTTGTGTTTATTTTTTTCAATTTTGAAGTAAGCAAAGAAAGAAAATAAAGTTGATATGATCTTTTAGCATCCAAACTTCATTTTAATGATATTTGCATGTTCTCCTAAAATTTTATGTCAAATATATTTGACCTTCTGCCCTTCTTTAAAGAAAGGTCAGCTGAAAAAGATAGGTATAAGTGCCTCACCAAGTGCCTCACAAGCATATGCCACTTAATCAGCCAGATTTATAAAACTTTGAGAGCTAGATAGCATCAAGGCCAGAGAAGACTCAATCCATCTTTGCTAGCATCTACCCTCTTGGTCAAGAACAGGTCACTGTTGATCCTTATTTTCAGTCAGTTAATTTAAAAGCTACAGAAGTCAGCTTTCTCCTTTTTGATGAGTTTGATTTTTTATTTTGCTTTTCATTTAGATACTGTTGTCTTAACATTTTTAATGGGCAATCCAAGAAGATGTATGAATCTGTGTCTTACCTGCTCTACTGGTGTCTAAACGACCTTTAAATACACACTAGTGTTAATTAACATCCTTTGAAGGCATTTTCAAGCCCCACTCTTCCCATTACCTTCCGCTGTTGCTGAGTAACAGTAGAGCTAAAATGATGGTCAGGGTTTTTTTCAGAGCACTGCTTCTGATAGAAAAATGCTTAGTAATGACAGACACGCCCTCCAGTCCAGTGGCCATTTTGTACTGTAGCTCTGGAGAAACAAGTGGGAGTCATTTCAGAAACCAATCTGCATCAGAGATATGGACAAGAGGCAGTACATTCTTCACCGGGGAAACTGGAGAGCTTAAAACTATGCTGTCTGTGAGTAGTTCAGTTGGACTGCGTTTATGAGCCCTTTTAATATTTTTAAATTCTGCCATTCAGTTTTGTCTCAGTTAATGTTATGGAGCAATTAAATGCTTTGATTTGGGGCTTTGGAAATAAGTGGTATTTTAGAAGTTGTGCTAAAATGTGTAAGCTCCAACAACTATTTCCTATTGTTTTGTCATTTTAATCTTGTAGTATATTAGCCTATATTTCCTACTGCTTTAAGAGTTGAAAGGCAGTGAGTATTTTATTTTAGATTACACTTTACAAACATTTTCTCAGTTAAAGACAAGCAAATAGATACTGGTTTCCATAGGAAATGAAATTTATTTTCCATTGTACGGTTCATTGATTTTTGACTTAAAAATTTTGACTTCTTCAAATAAAGTCCTCATTTACGATTTTAGAAAATGATTGCATGATTTGATAGCAATAGTTTTAGTGCCTCAGTTTATCTTATGTTAGCCTAGCAGAAGTAAGGAAGCCACAGCAAATGAAGGTGTTTATCTTTTCCCTGTTAACAGCCTCCCCCGAAGAGTTTCCATTCTGTATATGATAGTCATATTTAGACCTATGGCTGGTCAGCTGGCATCAAACCCTCGCCTCAGAATGATCCTCCCACCTCTGCCTACTGACTAGCTGGGAATTACAGACCTGTGCTACTGTGACATGACTTTACATCTGTGTGTTCAGTTAATTCAAAGATAAAAGGGTAGGGTTTTTTTTAATGTTTTAAAACAACAAGTAAATTGTGATTTGCAGACAAATATTCTCCCATCAAATCCCTTTCATTGACAGTGCCTTTTCCTTAAGTTTTTAATTTTGAAATCAGCATCTTTTAGAGGTACTGTTGGCATGGTATAAACTTCTGAAAATATATGACTGACTTACTTTGTACCACATGTAAGTTAATACACATTTGAAAAGAAAAGTGAACAATTTGGTGACTTCCGTAATCGGAATAGAAATCCTCCCTGGGCCTCTGGACCAGGATGAGCATGGGCTTTTGTAGGTGGGGAGCCTGCATTGTGAGGTCCTCTCCACATTGCAGCTGCAGGCCTCCATGCCAGCTCTCTGCTCCTCACACTGCAGTAGTGGTAGCCAGTGTGACGGCTTTCCTGTTGCTTTTGTGTTTAGTGTACACTGGCAAGCCCTAGTAACCAACAGCTGACAGTAGTTAGCATTTTGCCAGATCCAAGAGTGTGGTTTAAAATATAGTACTGATACTTTAAATAAAAACATATGTAATAAATTAAATAATTTGTTTTAGTGTGGAAATAGCACAAGACGGTTTTGTTGATTTGCTAAAGTAACACTTAATTGGATACTGAAACCTTCTTTATCAGTAGGGCTTATGCTGGGTATATTTTTTCAATCAATATTACATGAATGTATATATATATATATATGTATTAATTAGTATGTTATATACATATATTAATATGTATATACACATACACACACACATATATATATATACGTACATACATGCTCAAACAGTACAGGGATATCAAGGCTAGATACCTAGTATTAGAAGTGCTAGGTCAGC
This sequence comes from Acomys russatus, assembly GCF_903995435.1. NCBI lineage: Eukaryota > Metazoa > Chordata > Mammalia > Rodentia > Muridae > Acomys > Acomys russatus. The sequence continues at coordinate 16,993,530 of NC_067167.1, read as the reverse complement.
GGATATGTTCATGTATATTTTCCTACTTACACTTACAGTGTATGAAGTACCTGTTTCCCACACCCTTACTAGTGATATATTTGCCAGATTTCTTTTGTCGTTATTGTTTAGCTTTATTTATTTGATTTAATATATGTGAAAGCTTTGCCTGCATGTATGGCTGTGTCCTATATGTATGTCTGGTGCCCATAGAAATCAGAAGGCGGCCTATAAACCACCATGGTGGTGCATCCAACCAAACCCAGGATCTCTGTAACAAGTGCTGTTAACCACTGAGCCATCTCTCCAGCCCTTGTTGCCTATACCTGTGTCCCATATGAGTCTGCCACTATGATTGTATTCTAAAAACTTGACTCTATATATTCAGTCGTCCAACTCTCCTAATGGCGAGTATTGAAGACTGTATAATTCACATTGGCTGTCACTCAGGCGCCTCCCCGCCTCCTCCCCAGCCCTTGCATATTTTAGATGGGATCTCCCAGTGGAGCCCCTGGCCCTTGAAATGCAGACCCTCCTGCCTAGATGTCTCTTGAGTGCTGGAAATGCACTCATGCACTGTTATGTGTGGCTCAAGTTTGCTTCTAACTCAGTTTTCCTCCTCTGGTGTTTCTTTGCCACCATTTTATATTTCAGTAAACAGTACCATTGACCTGTTGGAAACAGAAGTGTAGGTACCACCATGTTTCTGTGTGGCAGTCACATTCAGTCATAACTGTGACCTGACCCTGCGCTTTCACCTCCCAAGTGTTGGGATTACACGCATGGGCCACTACTGAGCTTTACTTCAATCTTCAACATTTACTTAATGTTCCCACAAATGTATACCGCAGTCATTTCACCCAACAATAGGAGGCTGGCTAAGCAAGGTCACATGGGATTGAAGTGCTGTGAAAACACCTAAAAGGAAGAAGTAGACTATTATTCCTAATGTAGAAGGGTCTCCACAGTGTAGTAAGTTGAAGAAGCCAAGTGCAGAAAAATGAAGTACATTTTCATCTTGTCTAAACATTTCAAAAGCCATTCATAGCTACATAAATACATACTACATTTTGAGGGAAGGCTTCCTAAACTAAAGAATGTTTATTCCCTTTAAAAGAAAAGGGCTAAGCGCTAAGGGCTGGCTGAACAAAGTTATTTCTCACTTTATGTCTTTCAGTTAAGTTTTTAGTTTAAAAATAGCCTAAGTGACCTGCGCGCTTATAACATGGCATCATAAACAGAATTGTGACTCAAGGGAGCATTGCAACATTTTTGACAACAGTAAAAGTTCCATGTGTCGTCCTACCCATGGTTGTTTAAATCCACAGGCATTAAACTCATGGCTATAAAGAGCTGAGTGCACAGACATTGGTGGTGGTTCTCAAGTCAGTAGCTAAAGGGAATCACCTAGGAAGGAGCCATTTCTGAAGGAGGCAGGGTTTATTCAGACACCTGCCTTTCCTAGGTTGTATCTGTGGCCCAGTTAGTCAGATGCACATCTCTTATCCTGACACTCCAACAGGAGCCTTGGCATGAAAATAGTTTATTAGGAAACCAAAATTCATTTAAACTTGATGAAATCCAAGGAGAAATAATCTGCTTGCTCTTTAGTTCAGCTAGAAGTCTTGGAAGCCTTAATTTTCAAAGTTAAAGCGAGGGTATGAGAAAGTTCTGTAAAGAAGTTCACCTTCTTGCTGCCCATGGTAGTGTACACCTGTAATCATAGCACCCAGAGACCGAAGTAGGGTCACACTTCAAGTGTACGGCCATCTCCATGCCATCTCCATGCGAAGACTCGTTTCCAGGAATAGGACTCACTCCTGTTTCTGTCTCAAGGAGGCTTTTAGATAGGGCATGCCATTAGATGTGTGATGGGAGGCTGCACTACTGTAAGGCTAACGAGAGGGAAATGTTATTGTAATGGGGCAAAAGAGCAGAGCGTTCTCAGTTCCTCTCAGCCAGTTTGGTTGGTCCTTCTGGAATACAGCTCTTCACTTGGATCAGCCTCCAACCAGTCTGTAGCGCCTCTCTTCATTTTCCCTGCCCTTCTGTCACTTACTCTTAGAAGACGTCACCTCCCACCATCTTTGCTCTAGACCTAAGAGTCTATATCTTGTCCTATTGTGCTTGAAACACCTGACAGGAGATAACTTAATAACAAAAGCATTTTATCCATCACATTCACTTCTGAACTGATCTTTGTTTTAAAATAGCAGCGTTGACACTTTTACTGAATGTTATCTATAAGAAAACCCAAATACTGCATAAAATGAGTGGTTCAGGCTTTACATTTGGGACCTAATGTCTTATTGTGGGATACAGGGGAGAGGGACACCGTGAAGCACCCTAAGGATAAAACCTGAATGAGCCATTTTTGTGAACTTTTTATTTGACAAAAAATTTGAGGTTTCTTGCCTGCTTTTATTTTTGTTTAAAAAATATGCGTCAACCACCAGAAAAAGCTTAGCACAACTGAAAACTCTTGGCTATTTTTTTACTGAACAGAATTCTTTCTGGGGCTATGATGTGTGTTTCTGTCAGCAGGGATTTACAGGAACTGAACCACAAGGATTTCCTGAGGAGGAGCTCCTACATGCTGTGTCTGAGCTTTCTCCTATTGCTTTTGGCAGCAGTGATCCACTCTAAGACTTCAGATTATACTTTGAGTCTAGTGTTAGTGCTTTCTCTTCAAAAACAACCGAAGCATTTCTGATCTGTTTTGCTTGAACCAAGGGAAAGAGCTATGACATAACAAACCATTTGCCTACCCTCCACACCTCTTTCCAAAGTTACCAGTAATGGGTAATACTGCTCACTATGTGAAAGTAGATCTTTCCATAGATTTAATTGGGTCTTAGACCTAATGGCCCCAGACCTCTAAAAAAATAGTGGTTAGGACAGCTACAATGGGGAGGGAGGGGACTCTACCTTGTCACAAAAGGGGAGAAAATGCATTTTATACTGAATGATCAAGTCTTTGGGGTTTTGAGGTGGAATGTTTTGTTTTTGTTTTTGAGACAGGGTTTCTCTGTGTAGCCTTGGCTGTCCTGGGCTTACTTCATAGACCAGGCTGGGCTCGAACTCACACAAGATCCTCCAGCCTCTGCCTTCCAAGTACTGGGTTTAAAGGCATGCGCCACCACCAACCAGCATGATCAAGTTTTGATGCTGACAGTTTTCACTCTTTTCATGCTTATTCAGCTCATTAGTAAGATTGCGTGTTCCACACTAAGGCTCACCTTTTCCAAGGTAACTATCACTTGTCAACTTTTGCCATGACCGTTTGTACCCACAAGCAAAACACCCATACAAAAAGCAGCATTGCACAAGTCTTCTATTACTCCAGTTTCAGTAAGGAAGGTACCAAATGTCAACCCACTCTTACTTATTTTTCCTCTTGGAATTTTTTAGTTAAATACGCTGCTTACATTATTATTCCTAAAGAGTTTATTGCTCTTTTTAAGTAAAACAAATATTTTAATTTTCACTTTTAATGTATGAGATCATAAATGCCAATAAACAGCTATATAAACAGAAAACAGTCTTTGGATTCTTCAGTTTTTAAAACTATAAAGGTTCTTTTGTTTGAAGAGGGGTACATTATTCTTTATTTGGGTTTTTCCCTCTTCCTTTCTCCCTTCCTTCCTTCCTTCCTTCCTTTTTTTTTTTTGAAGCAGAGTCTCATGTAGCCCAACCTAGCATCAGACCTGCTGTGTTGCTAAGGCTAGTCTTGAACCCATGAGCTACAATTACAGGCTTGTACCATAGTGTTTGGCTTCAGGGCATCTTGATTTGGAGATCCACTGATGAGGATGTGGTTTCTTGAGAGCTATCAAATAATATCTAGATTATTTAGCAATTTAAAAGAAAAATAGCATGTTAGCTGCAACACTTTTAAAGAATTAAGGTGGGGTTAGAAAGATGGCTCAGTGGATAAGAGTACTTACTTCTCTTCCAGGGGAGTTCTCTGCGTTTGGTTCTCAGCACCCAGGTAGTGGCTCACAACCACCTGTAACTTCCTCTCTGGGAGACCAATGTCCTTTCTGCTGTCTGTGAGCTTCTGCACTCAGGTGGTCCATGTAAACTCATGTAAACACACACATACACATAAGTTTAAACATGCATCTTTTTTTAATGTAAAATAACATTTCATTAAAAATGTCTTCTGTGTTCTTAAAATGTACTACAAGGTCTATCTTGGTCAGTTCATCTTAGCTGACATTTGGTTAAACCAAAAACTGTTTCTAATTGTGTGTTGTTGCTTAAAATTTGAATTTTCTTTTGGCTCAAAAGTTATTGAAGCATAAAAGTTAAAATAAAGCTGCAATCTGGAGTTCAATGATAAACATAAAAAATAGAGCTCTGGTGTTCGTTTATGCAGGGTCCAGGTTTATATGTGTGGGGAAGTGGTACAATTTGCACTGCCAATCACAAGTACAAAATGACCTTACATTTATAGATATGTCCCTATCTCTCACCCTCCCCAAGCTTCTTCTCAGAAGAGTACCTGGTCTCAGTGGAGGCTACAATTGGAAGAGGACATAGTAAATTAAGGGCATTGGGTCAAATTTTCCCCATCCAATTTTTTAAGTGCTGCTGTACAAGCAATGGCTTTCCCTTTTTTAAATTATCAGAGAAAATATCAGAATGATTACATTCTGTAACGTGAATATGGTAAGGATTCCAGATTTCCGTGTGGATCAAGTTTCATTGGGTCCTAACCACACTCGTGGGTTTGTGTGTCAGTTGTTTCTGATTGCATCCACTCTGCTGCAGTGGGCGTGACTCTTCTAACAGAGACCATATGGCCTGCAAATCCAGAGCAGCTTCACTTTGATCCATCTTATTTATTATTCTAAAAACAAGCCTGGGGTCTTGTTTTTTGTTTTTGTTGTTCTAATATGTAACCTTTTCAAAAGGTCAAGCCAAAGGAGTGAACGGGTGTTCCTTTGCCAGGCTGAAGACAGAGCAGGGTAGGGCTCACAGTTCAGCTTGAAAATACAGGTTGAGTAACCCAATTGTTTCAGTAAACATTATAGGTGATTTTCGAATGAACTGTTCGGAAGCTGGGGGTACAGCTCAGCTGATAAGGTGGTTGCCTAACACAGAGGCCTGGGTTCTGTGTCCAGCACATGCTAAGTACGAGAAACAGCAGGGGGATCTTGATCAAGGTCATTCTTGCCGCCATAGCAAGTCCAGGCCAGTCTGGGCTACAGGAGACTCTGTCTCCAAAGCAAGCATGTACTATGAAGCCGGTAAACAATCTGAAGCTGAGCATGATGGCACAGGCTCAATCTTAGCACTCGGGAGGCCGAGGCAAGAAGACTGTGAGTTCTGGGCCTTCCAGCCCGTGCTATAATAAAAAGCGTGCCTGAAAGAAAATTAACCATATGTGCTATGGGAAACTTAACAATTGGATAAAGAAATAAGAAACATTTTCCCTTCTACTGTTTAAAATATTTTTCTTAAAAGTGAAATTAAATGGAAGGCATTTGTCTCATATGCCTGGTCTCTTAGACGGAATTCTGTCAAATTCAGAACTCAGGGATATAATCTCAAACAACCTGAATCTAAGTTAGGTGTCTCTCCTCTTTCCATACCATCTCATGTATTCTTGTAATTGTTTGTTTTCTCTGGATAAAGCTATAAGCAAGCTTCTTTGGTGGCTTCTTCATTTAGACCAGTGGTTCTCAACCGTCCTAATGTTGCAGACTCTTTAATGCAGTTCCTCATGTTGTGGTGTCCCCCAGACATAAAATTATTTTCATTTGTACTTCATAATTGTAATTTTGCTACTTTTATTCATTGTAAATATCTGTGTTTTCTGATAGTCTTAGGAAACACCTGTGGAAGAGTCATTCAACCCCCAAAGGGGTTGCTCACAGGCTGAGATCCGCTGATTTAGACTGCTAAGGGGGTGTTCCTCAGTATTTATTTACTGTAATATCTCATAGTGCTGGCTTTTAGCCAAATTCTTTATTCAGTCCCATCTGTCTGGCTGAGTGAATCTATTTTGTCACCTAAATAAGGGGCTAACACTAACAGTGCTATAGTGAGAATGCCCCCGTAGAACTTTTACTGAGATGATACAGAGTTAGCTGCGTCCAAGATATCTGTAGCAAACAAAAGTCATTTATGCCTAACCCAAGCAAAAGGTTTCCTGGAGCTTCTTTTGTGTGTCCAGTATACACATGCCAGTAACAGGGAATATCACAGAGGATTTTCCCCAACCTACATTTTCTGGTTATGTGAGTTCTATTCAGACCCTCCATTAGCAAGAGCCAGAGCTCCGGTGAATAAAAATTAGCTTCTTCCATCAGCTGCTGTAGCCAGTGGTCTATCTGGCCCTTAAAACCTTTCCTTGCCCTACCCCTCTAAGTATGCTCACCATGGCACGTGAGCATCCCAGATTCTAGTCTTTGGCTATTTATGAATAAACTGGAGTGGTTTTGGAGAGTCTGCCTCTCTCTTGCCTAATTTAGATTGGCAGCTCTGTTGCTGCTTTTGTGATTGTGTCTCTCTAACACTGATTTACAGATTTTGGTGTTCTTGCTTGTTTGTTTTGGTTTTGGGTTTTGGTTTTTCAAGACAGGGTTTCTCTGTGTAGCCTTGGCTGTCCTAGACTCACTTTGTAGACCAGGCTGGCCTCTAATTCAGCGATCTGCCTTCCTCTGCCTCCCCAGTGCTGGGATTACAGATGTGTGTCACCACGCCCAGCTTCTTGTTTGCCTTTTAAGATTGGAGTATTCCACTGAATGAAATAAAAAATTAAAAATTAAGATTTATTGTGTGTGTGTAGGTGTTTTACATGGATGTGTGTTTACCAAGTGCATGCCCGGTGCCTGTGGAGATCATAAGAGGCTGTCAGATCCCTAAGAGCTGGAGTTAGTTATGGATAACTGTGAGCTGCCATGGTGAGTGCTGGGAACCAAACCTGGGTGCTCTGTGGAAACACAAGTGCTCTTAACTGCTGAGCCATTTCTCTAGCCCCTGAAAGTTTATTTTACTTTATGTATGTGAGTGTTTTGCATACATTCATGTATGTGCTTGTTGGATTCCCCCACACTGGAGTGACACATGGTTGTTAACCACCATATGGGTTTCCAGGAGTCAAACTCAGCCCTGCCATCTCTCTAGCCCCTCAAGGTTTCTTTTTAACCATGTTACTCAACTTTTACTTTAGAGAAGTTGGAAGGTTAGACTTAATGTTTGCTACTGATCCATGGTAAGTTTCTCAAGAGATTTTCATGCAATAGTAATAGTGTGTTTCTGTTTAATGGAATTGGGTTACTTGGAGTTGTGTGATCACTTTTTTCCAGGGAGACGCCACATACATGTCTAGTTACCCCAGGTAAGGAGCCCACAACAGACCAAAGTAGAGATACCACTAAAGTCCAACTTGGTCAAGCAGCGAGTCTTATTGGAGTTCCTTGTAGGAGTATGGGTGAGAGATTGCTTACAAAGGCAGCAGGAAGCACACGGCGCAGTCTGCAAGCAGCTCAACAGATTGGAGAGTGTTCTTTCCAGGTGGTTTAAAGCCTCTTCCAGACTGTGCTCTGGCTGTTTTCTGCTTCTCCCAATAGTCTAGTCTCAAGGTATTATTTATAGCTCGCCTTGTCTGAGGGTCTTCTTTACACTTCAGTTTTATTTGTCTGAAAGGAGTATCAGCTTTTATTGCTTTCTCTGGCAGGGAGGGGCCTAATGAATTTGGTCAGTTTCAGGGTCTTCCTTAAGATATCCTGTGTTGTTACTCCTTGATCAAAGAGCTTCACTGCAGGGTAGAATGCTTCAATCTTGAAGGAAACTGCTACACAACACTTGAGCCAGGGATGGGACTGTCACTTAGCCTATGCCGTTTTCATATAACTTACAAGTTATATGCCAGGGACTGTTTTAAGTGATTTTTGCCCCTTTTTTGTTTGTTTTTGAAACACAGTCTCACTGTGTAGACCAGGCTAACTTAAAACTCATGACATCTATCTGCCTCTGCATTAAATGTAAATGTCTTGTTTCTTAGGTGTGACAGCTGAAAGTACCCATGGTTTGTAACTAGTAACAGTCAGAGTTGGAATCTGAACCTAAACTTTGCTTCCAGAGTTTTATTTATTTATTTTTGTATGTTGTGAGACAGGGTCTTAACAAATAGCCCCCAATGGCCTTCAGCCTCCCTAATTCTGAAAATACAGGGGTGTTATATCATCCCCATCTTAAGAAGCTTGTGTTTTTAACCACTGTGATCACATGCTTTTTATTTAAAACCATGCTCTTTCATATCTGAGTTGCCTAATATGTGAGTGATAGCTTTTCTTAAAGTAACTGGAGTTTTCTTTGTTGTGTCAAGCATGATAGGTAACACACACATTAGTGCTAAGTGTGTGGCATGTATGCCATTACACATGAGTTATAATGTATATATTTCATTTTTCTTGGCTTTAAATAATAACTGTTTCACTGTAGGTCCTCTCAGCAGTTATCAATAGCCAGTGCCGCCTGTTTTAGAAAGGTCTACTTAAACACAACAAAAAATTGGATTTAAAAATTGCTTAAGAAATCTATTTATAATTCTGAGTTCATTTTTCTTGTTGTTGCTCACTCAAAAAATGTGTGTCTGTTTCGAGCTTTTCCTTTTAGGGTCTTTTTGTTGCAGGTTGGTTGATTTATTGGTGTTCGATGGCATTTTACTATAGCAGATCATTTCACTTCCCATAGGAGAGGCCATAAAAAGTATGGCATAGCTGATGCCCAGGTGTGATTTTACATTTGATCCTAAAACTCTTGAAACATTAGTGATCTTGAAATGTGCCTCATTTCCTGCTTCTTTCAGAATTCTCCACTTTACCAGTACTTACAGGATTTGGGACACACAGATTTTGAAATATGTTCTTCTTTGTCACCAAAAACAGAAAAATGCTTGACAACAGAGGGACCTCAAAAACCTCCCACAAGAGTCCTACCAAAAGTAAGAAACACGCTCAATTTTTATGGCTGGGTCTTCTGTTCTTTATCTTTAATGATTACTTCTACTGTCTTTTAGGGCCAGAGATGTGGCTCAGTGGGGACTGCACTTGCCTCGCCTGTGGCTCACTGGTAGTGTGCTCACCTACCTAGCATGCGCAAGGCCCTGAGTTCAGTTCTTCCTCACACTAGTGAGACTTTTATTTCACAGATAGAGTTGTCAGAGACAAACATCAGCCCTTACTGCTGTACTGGAATTTTTTGTGGGTAATTTATATGATGTGAGGAAGTGAAAATGATTTGAGAAATAAGATATATTACTTTTTAAAGTATTGACATTATTTGGAGAGACCAAAGAAATACACTAAAACCTTAGTTAGAACTTTGCCCATGTTACTTCTCTATTAAGTGGTATGCTCCTTAAATTGTTGTTGTTGTTTTATTCTTTTTTCTGCAGTGGCAGCTTGCCAGAGTCAGCTCTCTCCGTCCGCTGTGGGTGCTGGGTACTGAACTCAGGTGTTCTGCTTGGTAGCAAGAGGCTTTACTGGCTGAGCCATCTTGCCAACCAGTATCTGTTGTTCTTTGGGAGTTTGTTGTTTTGGTGCTGTGGTTTAAACATGGCACTTCTTTATACCAAGCAGACAGATAGCCCACCACTAAGCTGTACACACACACCCAGCCCTACAGGGTTTTTTTTTGGGGGGGGTTGTTTTTGTAAACTTACGTATAAAAATTGAACATAGTTAGGTATTGTTCTGTGACAGTGCACCAAGATGTTGCTACTGAGGTATACGCCCTGGTTCCTGGCCCCTCTTCCTAGTATCCTCATCCCAGCAGAAATCTCGGGAAAGTCAGAGGGCACACACAAGCCAGGTGGTTGACCATAAGATTCTGGCTTAAATGGCAGCATCTACTTCAAGGACCCTGCAGGCCAGGGCACATCTGTCTTGACTCAGCTCACTAGAACTATGCAAGATCAAGCTGGGCGTGGTGGCGCACGCCTTTAATCCCAGCACCTGCAGAGGCAGGTGGATCGCTGTGAGTTCAAGGCCAGCGTGGTCTACAAAGTGAGTCCAGGACAGCCAAGGCTACACAGAGAAACCTTGTCTCAAGAAACCATAAAAAAAAAAACACACACACACACACACACAAAAAAAAAAAACAAAAACAAAAACAAGAACTATGCAAGATCAGCAAATACCTATCCAACCCTCTCTCAAGAGCTCCCTCTTACAAGTTGTTTGGAACTGAATATAGTGTGTTCAAAGCACATTGTGAGAGACTTATCTCAGAGGGAAACTTGGACCAAAGGTTTAAGGATGACTGTGTCCTTGCATAAAGAAATACTCTGTTAATCACTGAAGTAAATGAAATGATTCATGGAGTCAGTACATATAGTAAGCTTCTGTAAATCTCTCTTGAGTCATAATTCCTAGCTCAGAGCTCCTTAAATCTTTTCTACTCATAACCCCTTTTTTGCCCAAGGAATTTTTATGCAACCCTGCTTGTATAAAATGGGTGTACAAATTAAATGCTTTCTGATAACAAATCTTAACAAAATTTATTTTAAAATAATTAACTGTATGCATATGGTTTGACCATGTATTAAAGTCAAACACAGGTGGGCATGGTGGCATATTCCTTTAATCCTAGCACTTGAGAGTAGAGGCAGGTGTGCATCGGAGGCCTGCCTAGTCTACACAGGGAGTTCCAGGCCAGCCAGTGCTACATAATAGAAAGACCCTGTCTCAAAAACATGAAAGACAAAAGCCAGTCTACATACTAGTGAGTTTACTTTTACATGAAGAGGTAAATCTTCACTGAATATTCAATACTGTAGGATGTAGAACATGTTCAATCTTTTCAAAATTTGTTGATATTTCAGTTCTATATTTGTCAATGCTGAGAATGCCTTTTTGCAGGCATGTGGTTAAGACCATTTCAGAAAGTTTAGAAATTATGACCTGACCCCAAACGAAAAATCATACTGAGAAGAATGAGTGTAAGAAAATAATTAAAGTCTTTGTTTTCTGTAATTACCCTCATTCTTTAGTATTCAAGTACCAAAACGGATAACTTTGGGTTGTTTAGTCAATGTTTGCTTTCAGAAATTGCTGGTGGAGCTGCTCATAAGCGTTATAAACGTCACTGAATGGTCTTTCACTTCATTGCTATGAACTGTTTGTGCTGTCTTTTCTTCGTTATGAAGTTCTCTGCAGCAGCAGTATGGACACTCACTTTTGTCTCCATGGCTATTGGTAGAGTAGAAATCAGTACATGACTGTAAGCCTCATTTACTAGCATGCTCAGGAAATGGGGCTCTTAAGTTCAATTACATATTTAATTGGTTAATTAATAAAACTTTTGGCATACAACAGTTTTTATAAAAAGGATTAAAATATCTTTCTGTGCCAGGTGTGGTGGCACACACCTGTGGTCCCAGCACTCTGGGAAGCAGAGGCAGGTAGATAAGTAGGAATTTGAGGCCAGCCTGGTCCAGGACAGCCAAAGCTATACAGAGAAACGCTATCTTGAAAAAAACTTTCTGCTTTAGTATTTTATAACAAAATTATATTAATATTGGGAATTTGGGCCATACTGTACTTTCATTCTGAAATAAATATAATTATCATGTTGACACAGATAGCCGTTAGTATTTCCATGATAAACAGGCTGCGCCATAGTGACTTCTGACTATTTTTTTAAAATCAGATGTACATGTCTCATCTCAATTCCACTGAATTAAACTCTAATTTAAAGACCCAGAAATCAATTGCATAAATACAATTTCTAGGTCATTCTGTGGTACAACTAAAAGGAAGAATAAATGAGGAGGCTGTAACACATTGACAGTGTATAATCTAAATGTTTTTTTTTTCTTTTTCCAATTAAAAATTCTAATTACTTAGAGGTAAGTTGTTTACTGTTTTTTGATCCTTGAGTGTTTAATTAATAATCCTATACAATATCATTCATAATCTCTAGCAAGGCATCCTGCTGAAGCTGACGGAAACCATCAAGGGCTGGCTTTTCTCCTCTCAGCGCTGTAAGAAGGATGAGGAACTCCACAGGCTGGTGAGTGAGTGTTCCTTCGCTCTACCTCGGTCTGTTATGGCCCCGTGTAACAGTGAGAGAGCTGAAGCCTCAAACTCTGTCTTGCTGATGATTCTGATGTGATTAGACTTCAGTAGGAATTCTACAGTAGCTGGTTTAAACAGGGCTTGCTGCTATTGTTCATGTTTCTTATGAAAGGTAGCCAGTGTTCTGGAAGTTACTACTGCCCTTTTTGTTGGACTGCTAATTTACTGCCATCTCCTTCATTGACTGGCATTTCTTTCAGTAAGGAAGGAAACAAATAAAACAATCGGAACAATCAGTCCGGTCCTGAAGGCTGACAAATCACCCTTTCCTAGAGTCAGTATTGATGGTGTCTTTGGTTCCTGTAAAACTCCCTCCCTCCCTCTCTCTGTCTCTCTCTGTTTCTGCTGCGATGTACTTGTTGCTTAGCCAAACCCCTATAGAGGTGCAGTCATCCTTCCAACCTACCAGTGTAAATATGCAGGGTACCCAAAGCATTCAGCTTGCTGAGCTCTCTAGGCTCTCAGAGATGTGCGGGAGCAGGTGTCAGGGTTCTTGGCTGCCCTGGGACCCAGGAAGTATGGTCCTTTTACACTGACTTTTGTAAAGCGGGCATTTACAAAGCTTTCACATTTGACTGGATGCTCCAAATCACATTACAGGATTTGGTCTATTACACCAATGGGAGAAAAGCAAGGTTTAGACAGCTTGGCCTCTAGTACTTAAGTGAATTGTCCAAGAATGTTCAGCAAGAAAATGAGAGAGGGAAGATTTGAACCAAGATCTCCTGAGTCTAAAGTCCTGTTTCCAATAAAACTCAGTCCTCCTGTAGCTTGAATAGTGATGCCTTTTTTAAAAGCTGAAATTACTGGTACCCGTCACATCAGCTTAGCACTCAGATCAGCACTGAACTGGCACAATTTAACCCTAACCTCCCTTGCCAGTCTCACTATTGATATTTTTACCCATGAGTCCAGTCTTTCAACTCCCTTATCCTGAGGGTGGTATGTGCGCTGTTATTCTGCGGTGGAATTCTTTCCTATTTTTTCTCAATCTTTTCAGTAAGTGATCCTAGCTTTGCTGAACACTTCATCCTATTGGGTCTATTTCCTTTACCAGGCTAATAACAATTGCCTATGTTTATGTTTCATAAGTTTTATGTTTTGTGCTTTGGATTTTTTATTTTGTTTTCTTTTGTTGTTGTTGTTGTTTTGTTTTGTTGGGTTTTTTTGTTTTGGTTTGGTTTTTCTGTTTGTTTGTTTGGTTGGTTTTGGTTCTTTAATTATTTCATACATGGTAGCATGCGTAATGCTTTCTGTAGAAACTCTTCTTCATGCTTAACAAAATTCAACCTATTTTTATTTGTTTGTTTATTAGGTTTTTCAAGATAGAGTTTTCTCTGTGTAGTCTTGGCTATCATGGAATTACTCTGTAGACCTGTCTGGCCTCGAACTCACAGAAATCCACCTGCCTCTGCCTCCTGAGTGCTGGGATTACAGGCGTGCGCTCTGCAAATGTCAATTTATTTAATCCTAGGGCTAGGTACTGCTGTTACTCTCTTGGCAGATGAGGAAATTGGCACTGAGATATTAGTAACTTGTTTAAGTTATAGAGCCAAGATCCAGGCCTGGGTACTGAGGTCTGGGCTCTCAGGCTTATTACACATGAGCCTGTTTACCCAGTATCCCACCAGTAGATCCGAGCTCACAGCTGTGCCAGTGACCACTGGGTGCTAAGTTATAGTTAGGTAAGAATAAGTTCTGCCATGCTGGTGCACAGGAGACTGTGTATGAAGCTGTCCAGACATGGTAGACTGCAACCTCAAACAGCAGGGTTCTCCAGCACAGATACCATCAATATACTGTACATTTTAAAAACTGGAAGAAAGGATTGTGGAAATTTGTACTAAATGGAAATGATAAATCTTAGAGAAGATAGGTCTGTTTGACCTGATGTAAGCATCCTACAGTATATATGTACCAAAATTTACATGGTACCTCATTAACAGAATCCCATGTTGTTGTGTTTTACTTTGCTTCTGATTTTGTCTTGTTTTTGTTTGACAGTCTTACTCTGTAGTCCAGAATAGCCTGGGCCTCACTAACTAGCCTGTCTTCATCTAAGACTTGTGGCTGACCTGTTCCATCCTTCCAAGAGCTGAGTTTGCAAGCATCAGTGCCCATGTCCTGCTTAATTTTATGTTCTTGTGTGTTACTTAAAAGACATGGGCCAGGAAGATGCCTTGTGGGGTACAGGCTCCTGCCGGGAAAACTGATGATCTGAGTTGGATCCTAGGATCCATGTGGTGGAAGGAAACAGTGGCCCCTATGAGTTGTGCTCTGATCTCCATGTACCCACACACATACTCTAAGTACTAAATTAATACATTTAATTTACAACCTTTAAACACATAAACAAAAAACAACTACCAAAGACTGAAGCTTTGAAATGAGAATTCTGAGAAGCCACTCAGTCTCTGTGAGTCCACATCACCGGTTACTGTGAGAACTAGCCTCCTATTCTTCCCTCCCCTTCTGCCTTGTGCTCCAGCCGATGGCAGATTCCACACTCACAGCTTAGACTTTCTCCTGTCTGCTGCACCCTTCCAGCCGCCTGGTCAGATTGGCTCATGCTTTCAGACTAGTTCAGCTGTCCCCTCTCGTACGATCTCTGACTTGAACTTCAGTGCTTCCATGTCACCTTTATAGCAGCTACTGTGACCCCCTGCACCTTTTTATGTGGTCATTTACTTTCAGTTTTCTCAAAGCCTTAAGTATAGACACTTCCAGGCTAGGGGTGTGACCAGGTGGCGGAGCACTTGATCTCTCTGATAAAATGTAGTAGCTGCTTTCTGTTGCTGTCACAAAAGCCTGACCCAGGCAGCTTGTAACTGAAAGCATTGACTCTGTCTTGGCTAATGGTTTCAGAGGGCTATAGTACATGAAAGCTCTTCGCGGCTTATTTGTTAAGCAGGGGACAGAAAGCACAGTGAAAATGGCCCCAACTTTTGTAATCTCAAAGCACATCCCCAGTGATACACCTTCTCCAACAAGGGCACGCCTCTTAATCCTGCCCAAACAGCCCCACCAGCTAGGGACCAAGCATTCATCCATGCGAGTCTATGGGGGTCATTCTCAGTCAAACTGCCACCCTGGCTCACTGGGTAAAGTATCCAAAGTGAGCATCTTTTGTATAATTTCCTATGTGTATGATATTGCTCACATTGCACACCAGTGTTTTAACTAAGAAGGCACACGTGACTAGGCTTAATAATCTGTAATTACTTTACATATCATTACTAAAAATTCATTTTTCACATATGTCCACCTCAGTCTTTATTGTTTTATATTTACAGTGAAAATAAAACTGCACCTGTCACACTAAGGGGAGAGTGAATTGGTGTTTCTTCTTGGAGTCTACTTTGAAAATAAATATCTATAACTGGAACTATATTAAACATAGCATTTAATGCAGTATTGCATATGTATTAATACCTCTCTTCCTGTATTTTGATGGACAGGACACCGGATTTCGACTGGACTCACTGTATACCATCCTGCAACAGGAAGTCCTGCTACAAGAGGATGTGGAGCTAATTGAGCTGCTTGACCCCAGCATCCTGTCTGCAGGACAGCCTCAACAGGAAAATGGACACCTTCCAACACTCTGCTCCCTGGCAACCCCTAATATTTGGTACTGTCCAGAAAACATTTCTCTTTTGACTGCTTACATAGAGAGAATTGGCAGAAGAAATCCATCATAATATTCTCTATTGTGGAGGCCTTATAAATATCTCATATGTTTACAGTTACAACGAATGTAGTACTATGCCAGAGATAAAAACAAAACAAAAATTACAAAGCGCTGGAAAAAAGTTATCATGTATTTATCAAACTCAGTAAAATTAGTTCTATATTTAGCAGCTCAGACATCAGGGATAAATGTCTCAAAATATCAATATAACAGTGCAGTGTGCATGTCTGCCCTAGCCAGATAATGTCATAGCTGTGTTACAGGGTTACTAAAGTTTGAGACATGGCGATAAAGCATCAATTATTGATATATTGGCTGAGAAGAGATCATACCTGGTAGCATAACTAGCGATTTGAACTATTCTAAAGCTTCCTTGAGGAGTTGAAGCTGGAGGACCAGAGGATCCCAGGAGTCAGGGGCCAGCGGAGCAATGTAGCAAAGATCTTGTCTCAGAAGAAAAACACACAGTCAAACAAAAATAATCCTAATGAAAATATTTGAGCCTAAGGCAAAAGTCTTAGATCACATGTCTTAAAATATTTTTTTCAAAAAAGAAATGATAAATACTAAAAGATTTTACTTACCTACACACACACACACACACACACACGCACATACACACACGCACACACACACACACACACACACACACACGGGGATTGTTGGTGCCCTTCTCCTATTTGTTCATCATGTTTCACAGAGAAGAATGAATCAAGGAATGTGGAGTTACTGCCCAAACTGTTCAAGTTCAATAAGTAGCTGTATTAACTGCCCGAACTCTGAATTCATCTCTCCTGTCACGTTGTACCACATAGTCAAGTGTGTTTCTAAGCCAGCAGTCACTGAAATACCATCATGAGGATAGCTACAGTTTTTTCTTTAAAAATAGAAGAATTTCCCCAGCACATGGTGTGTACCTGGAATCCCACAAATGTAGTTACAGTCTAGGCCACAAAGATGTTGCTTGAGCCAAGAGTTCAAGGCCATCCTGGACAACACAGTAAAGACTTTGTCTCCAAAAGACTCAGAAAAATAGACACCTATATGCATATTATAAATATTTGTATAAATAAATGAATTTAAAGATATGTGAAGAACGAACCATAGATGCTAAGCATTTATGGGGCTGAAGACTTAGCTCATCTGCTAAATGTTTGCCTTGCAAGCATAAGGACCTCAGTTCAATCCCAAAACCCACCACATTTTCTAAAAAGCTTGGTATGGTAGCATATGCTTGTAATACCACTCCTGGGGTGGCAAAGACAGGAGCTCCCATGGGCTCACTGGAGCCCAGCCTAACCTCTTTGGAAAGATTAAAAGAAAAAAAAAAAAAAAGGCTGGTAATCCAAGCACTCAGAAGACAGACGCAGGTGGATCTCGGTGAGTTTGAGGCCAGCCTGGTCTACAGAGCAAGTGTCAGGCCAGCTAGGGCTACATTGAGATACCTGTCTCAGAAAAACAAACAACAGTGACAACAATAGTAAAAAACAAAGTGAGTGACACCTGCATAATGACGCTTAAAGTTAACCTCTGGCCTCCCCTCGACACACACATACCTGTGCACACATAGACTTTAAGTACTAGCCGCAATGGCGTTCAATCTGTAAAGGCAATTGGCTGAGCAAGTATGAGATTTTGTAAATGCTTTTAGAGTTTGCTGTTGTCTTAGTTACTGTTCTATTGCTGAGGAGAAACCATGACCAAGGCAACTTATGTAAGAAAGCATTTAGTGGGACCTTGCTTACAATTTTAGAGGGATAGTTCATGACATCATGGCCAGAAACAGACAGGCATGAGGCTGGAGCAGTAGCTGGGAACTTTACATCCTGATCCAATGGGCAGCAGACAGAGAGAAAAGAGAAGCCTCAAAGCCCACCCCCAGTGACATACTTCCTCCAACAAGGCCACACCCACTTCAACAAGGCCACACCTCTTAATAATTCTCAATGGTCCACTCTCTAGTGAGTAACCATTCAAATATATGAGCCTATGGGGCCATTCTCATTCAAATCACCACAGCTGTTTCTGTATAAAAGTAAATGATGAGATTTTAATTTATGATTTTACCAGGATTGTAAATTAGTTATGTAACTTAGTTATTAAAAGTTATGGATTCTGGAAGAAGTTAGAGCTAACATTTATTGAGAAGCATTCTCCAAACTGGGAGATGGCTCAGAGTGTAAAGTGCCTGCCACACAAGCATTAGTGCCTGAACTCAAGCTTCCTGGCACCCACATACAAGTCTAAACACCAGCTGTGGTGGTATGCACCTGCCCTAGCAGTGGGCAGGCGGAGCTAAGCAGACGCTGAGGCTATGATGGCCACACACTGTAGTCAAGATGATAAGCTTTAGTTTCCATGAAAAGACCCTGCTTCAGAAACTAAAGTGGAAAGTGATGGGTGGACATAGTCACATGCAACACATAAGACGTGTTCTCACATGACTTTGAGTGTGACTATAAGTCCCAAGTATTGCTGACGCTGTTCTCACATATCCAGAGAAGCATTACCCTGTATTCTTGTTTTGTGTATACACATTTCACCATAGTTTTCACTGCTTGAAAAATCTCTGAGATACTATTATTACTTTTAAATCTATAAAATTGGACTTTTAAATCTGTAATTTGCATATTAGATACCATCCTTCCTAAAACAGTTGTAGAAGACACTCCTTTCCAATGTCCTCTACCTAATTCCACCAGCTCAGATTTTAATACCTAGGCAACATTATCTAGTATGTTACATGTTTAAAACGGTTAAAGTGTGGCTTCACAAAGAAGCTAGTGTTTTGCTTTAGTAAACCGAGATCTGTCATTGCTTTTACTAGCTCAGGTAGCTGACCTTCCCCCTCCCCCCTCCCCCTCCCCCCCACCTCATGCCTGATGGCTTTTTCTTGGTCTCTGTGTTCATAGGGATGTCTCGATGCTATTTGCCTTCATTAGTTTGCTCCTCGTGCTCCCCACATGGTGGATTGTGGCTTCCTGGCTGGTATGGGGAGTAATTCTACTTCTTTACTTGATCATACGAGTTTTGAAATTTTGGAGGACAGCCAAACTGCAAATGACTCTGAAAAAACATAGGGTCCGTTTAGAAGATATGGCAGCAAATAGCCGAGCCTTCACTAACCTTGTGAGAAAATCTCTACGTCTCATCCAAGAAACTGAAGTCATTTCCAGGGGATTTACTCTGTGAGTTCATTTCTCACTTTATTTTTCTTAAATAAGTCTGTTCTGCTATTTATTTTACTTTAAGGAGGATATCATCTGCTTTTATTTTTGTGTTACAGTTATGGCAAGACAAGTCCACATAGCTCATGAGTGAAGGGATGAGGTCATTCATTGTATGAGAGATGAGTGTAGAGTAGAGTTCTGCTTACCCACTTGGATAAATGTTTTGCAAATCATAGTTGCTTTGGCCTGTTGCTGTGTGACTATAGGAGATAGTGACACTGTTTAACACTAAGCGTAATGTGCCGTGGCTACCCAATAAATGTTTGCTTCCTTTATTCCCTATCAAAAGACCTCATTGCCCAGTTTAGATGGTAGATGTGTCTACCATGAGTTCACTTTTAAATCTTAGCATATATTAATAGTGCTCCCTGGGTAACCACTAGCAGCTGCTATAGCACTAGAACTTTATATCATGCTCACAAGGATGTTGCTCGTTCCCATGGGAAAATAAATATTTAGCAGTCTAGCTGTCGTGATATACTGGATAGTTACTGAAAGGGGAATTGCAGGACTAGGGGGATGGCTCAGCAGGTAAGAACACTTGTGCACGCATGAGGACTTGAGTTCACATCTCCATCACCTGTATAAAAAGCCAGGCATGGCCACATAGCTGTAACCCCAGTGCTATAGACACTATAGGGACAGGAGCATTACTGAGCCTTACTGGCCTCCAGCCCAGCACTAGAGTCAATGATTGAACCTGTTTTAAGAGAATAAAGTGATTCGTGAAAGTACAGGCCTGGGGCTGGAGAGATGGCTCAGAGGTTAAGAGCCCTGGCTGCTCTTCCAGAGGTCCTGAGTTCAATTCCCAGCAACCACATGGTGGCTTAAACCATCTATAATGAGATTTGGTGCCCTCTTCTGGCCTGCAGGTACATATGCAGGCAAAGCACTGTATAAGTAATAAATAAATAAATAAATAAATCTTAAAAAAGAAAGAAAGAAAGAAAAGAAAAGAAAGTGCAGGTCACCTGTGTACACTGGCATCTATACTTACATATACATGTGCATACACCACATATCACATACCACATACAGAGGGGTTGCACTCATTAGGGACAAGCTATGTTCCATATGCTGTGCTAATCATTTTTACATACAATTAAGGTATTATGCATAGTATTATTCCTATCTATCACACCGTTATGATCCCATTCATATCCATCATAACTTTAGAAGCCCGTTTCTAGTACACTAGGCTACTACTAAATGTTCACAGATGACAGTTAGACTACAGTATGTTTAATAATTTATGTAATTTTTAAATGGTTTAGTTAGCATGTATTAATTATATAATGAGTTTTGCTTTGGCAATTTCATGCGTGTATATAATATATTTCAATCATATTGACATCTTGTCACCTCTCTTCCTGCTGTGTAACATTTTTCTGTTGACATTTATAATTGGGAAAAACAAGTATGCAGTGAACAATTACTGATTTCTAATTAGGTGAGGTTGGGCTATAGAGAAAATCAGGAGGGAGATGGTGCCCGTAGTCTTCGCATCACTCACTTGGCCCTGCTCTCAGTTAGGCCTTCACCTTGCCCTCAGAGCACTCTCTGGGAGATCGTGGAGTGGAGAAGTACAGGAGCCTGCAGTCAGCACCACACTCTTCGTGCTCTCGTGCTCCTTACAGCAATCCTGAGAGTAGAGCTAACTGTCTTAGTTAGAGTGTCATTGCTGTGAAGAGACACCATGACCACAGCAACTCTTATGAAGGAAAACATTACCTGGGGCTGGCTTACAGTTCCAGAGGTGTAGTCCATTATCATGGTGGGAAGCATGCCACACAGACAGACACAGTGCTGCTACATCTTGACCCACAGGCAGCAGAAGTGAATGCCACACTAGGCCTCCTGAGCTTCTGAGACCTCAAAGCCTGCCCCTAGTCAGTCACCTATTCCAACAAGGCCACACCTACTCCAGCAAGGCCACACCTACTCCAGAAAGGCCATACCTACTCCAGCAAGGCCACACCTACTCCAGCAAGGCCACACCTACTCCAGCAAGGCCACACCTACTCCAGCAAGGCCACACCTACTCCAGCAAGGCCACACCAACTCCAGAAAGGCCATACCTACTCCAGCAAGGCCACACCTACTCCAGCAAGGCCACACCTACTCCAGCAAGGCCACACCTACTCCAGAAAGGCCGCACCTACTCCAGAAAGGCCACACCTACTCCAGCAAGGCCACACCTACTCCAGCAAGGCCACACCTATACTCCAGCAAAGCCACACCTACTAATAGTGCCACTCTCTATGAGCCTATGAGAGTCATTTTTATTCAAATTGCCACAATGACATTGAAGAATTTTATGCCTTGTGCTGCTTGGTGCAAAGGAAAACAATCCTGTGGATGTTGTTGATTTTGTCCTTCCATTAGGTTAAATGCAATTCTTACCAGTAGATAGAAAATTTTAAGTTGGTTGTCAAATTTTAAAAATTAAAGTCACTTTTCAATTAAGTACTGTCTCCGTTTCACTGTCGACTTACACAGCATTTTATTGAAAGGCCTGAGTGATACATGGCTAGGAGCCCAGCTAATGCTTAAGCATGTATACAAGATGCTGGGACTCTGGTCAGTTTTCTGATTTTTACCCAAATCCATGCAATTAACATGAAAAAGTAAAGTAGGCCATTAAGCATGATTGACCTCCTGGTTTTGCTTTGTACCATCCAGGTAAAAAGTATTGGAAGGCGTCACTTCATTGTCTCCGTCTAACTGGACAGTGGACTGAAATGTCACAGGAATAATAAACCTTGCAGGGTCTTAGACACAGTTCAGTCTGTAAAATAGATTTAGGAGAGCACAAGCCCTACTGCTTCACACTGAAACCAGGAGTGGTTTGTTTCTGCCTCGATGTTTCCTTTCTAGCAAATAATTTAACCTTTCTTTTCCTCTGTTCCCTTACTTAAAATTAAGTCTGTCCATCTTTGTCCGTGTATCTTAGTTTGGTTTTACATTGTAAAATGTCTGCTTCAGTGTCTGTTTTATAGATGTGTGGTTTCATGAAGGTTTACCAGATAAGTCTGACATTTTGCCTCGCTACTGGGGGAGGTTGCTGATTAGAATAACTGCAGCATTTAGCCTTGCCTGCTCTCAGTCACAAAGCAGCACATCCCATGCCATTGTTGCCAGTGCTTTCCGCTGGCCTAAGGAAAGCTCGAGCAGCATGAAAGCTTGAGAGCAGCTGGCCTGGCGCACAGTAACCCTTACTTTGCCTTTCTACTTGCATCCCCCTGTTGGCCACTGGTCCTGTCACCTTCCTGCGTCTCCTACTTCATTATGAGTAGGTAAGTGCCAGTGGCAGCAGGTGGGTAAGTAATTTTGCCCTACTTTTATGAATGTACAGACCGCATTTCTATATAGTAGTTAACTGCTCTGTACATGTCACCAAATGAGTGACTCATGAACATAATGTAGATGCGTATTACGCATGAGAAAGTGTTGATAATTAAGCCATGCATATCACCTGTAGGTGCTGGGTTTGAAGCCTGTGAAATAGTTCTGCTATAGTGGATTTTACCAAGTAGAGTGTCTTTATGTAGAAGGCCACACATTCTACATAAATGTTCCTCA
The DNA here is from genome assembly GCF_903995435.1 of Acomys russatus. Lineage (NCBI taxonomy): Eukaryota > Metazoa > Chordata > Mammalia > Rodentia > Muridae > Acomys > Acomys russatus. The sequence continues at coordinate 16,970,953 of NC_067167.1, read as the reverse complement.
TTTCTATTCTATTGCAATTAAAATTCATCTTCTCTATATTTGACTAAATATTCCATGAGATTTTAAATTTTTCAGTTGTTGACTTTTGTTTGGTTTGTGTATTTTAGTGGCTTTGTATGTATCAAGAAAAAGGTGGTTACACTTGACTTGAGATACTTATAGTAATTTTAAGAAAGAAATGGTTTCTAAGTTTAATAGAATTGTGGTTGTAGGAAACACAAACTTTAGGACACCTGTACAGTTGTATCACATTTTACTTTTCAAGTTTGCTTGACAGGGTCAGTGCTGCTTGCTCATTTCATAAGGCTGCCCAGTCTCCCAGCCAGCACCTCGCCGGCCTTCGGAAAGCTGTCTACAGGACTGTAAGAGCCAACTTTCAAGCTGCAAGGCTAGCTACACTGTACATGCTGAAGAAATATCCTTTTGTCTCCATGGGAACCTAAGAGGTTTCCAAAGCCCCGAATTACATGTTACACTCGCATCCGGAGAGTGAACTATAAATTCATATTGTCTATTCCACATCAAATCTCTCTCCTTAATTCTATTTTTAAAAGTACATTGCAGGAGGAATGACAGTAACAGACAGGAAGGAAGCCTGCCCCATGTGGGTCGTTACCACAGGGGGAACATTCTCCAAGTCTTTCTCTTCACTGGTCCAAAGAAAGAGGTCCCAGAGCTTGCGTGAGACACTTTAAGAAAAGGAGCAAATATGGCAAATGTGTGTCCTGACCTGCAATAAGCTGGCGACAGGAGATCCTTCCCCTTTCAAAAAAAAAAACTCTAGCGCTGGATTCCCTAAGTTCAAGTTTTGGCTGTGTCACTTTCTTACTGCATAGGTGACTCTCATTAATTTAAGCTAGTTTCTTAGTTTCTCTCTGCCCTACTCTCCTCATCTTTAAAACGGCGGTAATCCCATAAATTAGTAAATTAAGATTCATAAGTATGCTGAACTGTGAATAAATAGAAGGCTAAAAGACTGCTCTCCCTTCAGCCTGCTGGGCTCTGATGGAGACTGTGTTTCCATGTGCCTTGTGCTCTAGCACCACGTGATTTACACAGGCCTTCTGACTGTGTTCTTTACCTCTGCTTATGAAAACCAGACATAGAAGTCAAGTGACTTATCCTTTAAACCATATAATATATATATGTAAATATGTACTATATATAGCTATACTGTCGTCTCTCTTTGGAAATGAAGAGAAAGCAATTGAATTCTCATGAAAAACTTGCCCATCTGCTTCCTCCACTGCTTAAAATGTCTGCCAGCTGTGTGTCAGACACTCTTGCAGGTGTTAATGAGACAGAGCAAAAACGTGTCCCGAGGACTTTTGAGTGTGACCTAGAAATAACCCAGCACTCATAATACAACATAAGTGCTCAGGGTGCCTTCCAGCAGAGTAGGTCAGTGCACCTGCCCTGATGGAGTTAAAGGGGCCGTAACATGAATTGGTCCTTTAAAAATATATAGAAGTTGATTGTGAGACGACAAGTCTGCGCTGTACAGAGTATGAAGCAAAAGGACGTGGAAAGAATCAGGAAAGGCGGTGCATGCCTTTAATCCCAGCAGAGGCAGGTGGGTCTCTGAAGTCGAGGTCAGAGTGGTCTACACAGCCAGACAGCCAGAGCTGTCTGCAAAAAAAACAAACAAAAGACTATGGAAAGAATGGGTTTGATAATGGCTTATGAACTCCAAGTGGCTAGTCATTCAGTGAGAATTTCTTGAACAGAAACATGGTGCTAAGCAAAGTGCTGGTCGCTAGCTATGCCATTTTATGTGTGTAGCTATAGTCTCTGCCCCAAGCAGTGTAAATTTAGAGCAGGGAGATTGAGGGAAGTTGCTTGCACTAGTCAAGTTTCCTCAGCACTGAGGGCCTTACAGTGAACAAGGGAAGTGACCCTGTTCCAGTGAAGCTTGCTTTCTAATAGGTAACATAATAAAGAGCTGGCAATTAGGATTTGCAAATATAATTACTGTAAAGGAGGAGGTCCGGGGATATGGCAGAGAACTGTTAGTGGGTACTACAGTGACTGGGTGTCCTCTGATGAGCTGGCACTGAAACTAAGACTTGAATGAAAAATCTAAGAGAAGCATCCATTTAGATGGACCAGAAAGTATAAAGCTTTAGTGGTGTAAAAATGGTTCATAACACTTTTAAGCCAGAACATCCTATAAAATTATACAAATCAAAGATTCAGACCTTGATGTTCACACTGGGAATGTCCGTGAAACTGCCCAGGCCATCAGGGGTATGCATATCTATCTGAAAAGCCACTAAATATACAAGAGATGTCACTTCAAGGAACCCCTGTGTGCTGTTCCTGTGTGCCATCTTTGCAGTGTAACGGAAGAGTCAGTAAGTGTACCTAAGCCAAAGAGTGTGGCCGGACACAGGGTCCTTGGCCTACAAAGAATGTTGGAGTGCCAGGCATGGTGGCTCATGCCTTTAATCCCAGAACTCAGGAGGCAGAGGCAGGAGGATCACTGTCAGTTCAAGGCCAGCGACTCCAGGACAGCCAAGGATACACAGAGAGACCCTGTCTCAAAAAAACAAAAAAAACAAAAACAAAAAAAGAAAGAATGCTAGAGTTTGGCTTCCTTGCTTTAAACCAACTGAATGAAGTTAACCAATATAGTTTGGGATACTTCGGGCTATCTTAAATGTGTTAATGAGAGATGTTGTTGATTGCCTTAACCTGATTTAACCTACCCCCTGAACTCCGAGAGTGACAATGTTACCAACTACATCTGTGTGGTACCTTTTAAGGAGCTGGGGCTCGGACTCAGTGAAGAACAGATATCAGAAGAGGAAGCTCATAACTTGACAGATGGCTTCAGCCTGCCAGCCTTGAAGGTAACCAGCCATTTAGAAGGCAGAACTGAGGAATGCGCACAGACTGCTCCATCGCTGTGTAGCACAGGTTATGCTCCTACTCCCCTTCCATGGTGCCACATGCCATCGTTTGCAATGCTGTACATGTTAGGACAAAACAGCATCAAAAGCACACATGCAGTCAGCTTCCAGAGAGTTGTTAAGAAGTCAGTCCAAATGCCTTATGTTCCCTTTAGTTTAGGGAGCTGAGTGGAGATGCTTGTTTCTCATCTTTGAAACATCTCTTGATAACATTGCAGATCAGTTCAGATGCAGTTGGCCACACTTACCAAGATACATTTTGCGTTGAAATATGGATCTTTTACTTTTTACATTTTCTGATTCTAGAAAATGGAGTACCATCCTTTTCCTCCTCTTATCCCTGCCCTACCTCAGCCACTGTCCTGATCATCATATTCTCTCCTCTCTGTCTCCCCATCCCCATCTGTCTTTCTCTTTCTCTGACATGTCTTGCTCTGTTGCCTACGCAAAACTTGATCTCAAAGTTCTTCCTCAGTCCTCCAGCTAGCTGGTTATAGGTACCGCTTACCATCTTATGTGGGCCGCTGCAACAGTTTTCTCCCTGATTTCTTATATTTTGTAAAGTTAATTGTCTGACAATGTAATTTGACATATATTAGAGCCACTTACAAGTTATTCATGCTTTGAACTAGCCATTCTGATTCCACTAATCTCTCCTAAGGTGACTGTTCTAAATCTATTGAATCTATGTGCCAAGTTACATAGTAGCTTTGTGTAGGGGTGAATTCTGCATAAATATGCTCTATTCTAGACACCTACCTGGCAAGTGCAGAGGGTTTGGAGGTGATAACTACGATAGAATAAAGGAATGCTGCCTAGGTTTTGGTAGACCAGCATGGTAAACCTTGACATAGCGCTATAACTTGCTTACAAAGACTTTGGGAAAATGTCCACTTCCTCAGCAGTATTCAGGTGTATAGTTCCAAAAAAAAAAAAAAAAGGGAACTGTATTTTTAGAAATGGTCTCACTGTTCTGCTAGTTTTCAACCCATGAACTCAAGTAATCCTCTTGTCTGTTGAGTTACCAGGACTACAAGTGTGTGGTATCGTGCCTGGATTCTTTATGTGTTTAACTATTATTACTATTACTATTATTATTATTATTATTATTATTATTATTATTATTATTATTACTATTACTACTACTACTACTACTATAAAGTACTATATTTTCTGATTTAAGAAATGAATCCAGATGCCATGAAGTATTTAAAAATCAAAATGTGCTACTCAGCCATAAGCTTTGGGATATTCCCTTAGCCAAAGCGGCTTATCCAAACGAGCAAGCAGAAAAGAATGTGTACCTTCTCCAAAGAACAAACGGGAAAACTTTATATTTCTGAGTTTTAATGTGTAACTGGATGATGTGACAGAAATTCAATAATAAGCCAGTCTTTTTTAAAGTATCAATTGGATGCCAGCTTGCTTCTTTCCGATGTCTTTTTCAAAGCGCTGGATTCACACTGCCCTTGTGAAGGCTCTTCCCTAGGCACTGGTCTCCTGTCACCGTCTGTCCAGAGTGCAGTCGCTGCTCACCTTCCCTACCTCTATGTGCTGTGGTTCAGGGACCATGAACTCGGATTACTTTGCTAACATCTAATGTCCGCTCTCCCTTTCTTAAAGTCTCAGCAGCTGGAAGGAGCCTGTTAAAGCACAAGTCATTTTATTCTTCTGCTCAGTAACTTCCTAATTCTCTCAGTAAAATCCAGAACTGTATAATACACCATGTTCCCTACTGCTTAAGCTGGGTCAACCACATTGACCTTGCCGTTCCTTAGGTATACCATGTATCATGTATGTTATTGCCACAAGACTGCACACACAACGCCTGTTTCATAGGATCCTCTTCCTTCATGGACCAAATTAAATTTTCAGAGACCTTCTTGGCCTTCCCTCTATTGGTTTCTATCCTTCCCTCTTCGTGTGTGTGTGTGTGTGTGTGTGTGTGTGTGTGTGTGTGTGTGTGTGTGTGTGTGTAGAGTCCCATGGGATCATCTGCATAATTTTAAGTTCATCTAATAAAGTCATCTTGAGAACATCTATATTCATAGCTTGTTAATATTGAAATCTAGCTTGTCTGAAGTAGTTTGCCTATTACTTGTTGTTAGTGCTAGAGTGCTTCCCGTGTGTTTGCCTTATGTTAGGGCTGCTCTGTGCATTGTGCTGTGTCTCTCAAGCCTAAGTCTACAGAGACTGGAGAGAGGGCTCCGTAGTTATGAGGACATAATGCTCCCACTGAGAACCCGATCTGGCTCTCAGCACCCACGTTAGGCGGATCACAATCACCTGTAACTTCAGCCCCAGTATGTCTGACACCCTCTTCTGGACTCTGTAGCCACTTACACTCTCATGTGCACATATCCACACACAAACACATATGTACACACATAATATTTTTAAGTTAATCTTGAACAAAAAATAGGTTTGCAATTTTCATGCCAGACTTGCTAATTCTTAGAACATAGTAGTAATCTCATTTTGAACCCCAAATTATTTTTTTCCTGCTTTTTCTTGAGATAGGGGCTTACTGTGTCGCCTTAACTAGCCTGAAACTTGCAGAAATCTGTTTGTCTCTGCCACCTGTGTGCTAGGATTAAAAGTATGAGTCACCACAGCTGGCTTGAACCCCAGATTCATTTTTTTAAATCTGTGTGGATGTTTTGCCTGCATCTGTGTCTTTGCACCACAGATGTGCAGTGCCTCTGTTCCAGGATCATCTGGAACTGGAATTACAGATGAGTGTAAGCTGCCTGCCATATGGGTGCTGGGAATGGAGCCCAACCTGGGTACTGTGCAAGAGCAGCAGCTGCTGGCAACTGCTAAGCCAGCCCTTCAGCTGCAAATGCTTGATGTGTGTGTATGGGTGCATGCATGCCATAACATCCCTTGCAGGAGTTGCAGCGTGTGAGCATGGGAGAGAGAGCCCAAATTCTCAGGCTCCATAGCTAGTGCCTTTACCCTCTGAGCCATCTCACTAGCCTGAATTTTTTTTAAAGGAAAATTCATTTCTAATACATTTGTGAAGCAGAGTTTCTCTATGTATTTCCCTGGCTGTCCTGAAACTCACTGTGTAAAACAGGCTGGCCTCAAACTCAACAGATCCGCCTGCCTCTGCCTCCTGGGTGCTGGGATTATAGGCTTGGTTTTACTATTTTAAATTATATGTCCCTGTGTGTACCAGTGATGTCAGAGGTACTGGAGTTGCAAGCAGTTCTGAGCTGTCCTATGGGTGGTGGGAATTGAACCCAGGTCCTCTGGAAATGCACCAAGCTGTCTCTCTGCTTCCTGCCCCCAGTCCATTCCTAGGTCATCTCTATCTAGGATAGAACTGTGCCAAATTACATAGAGTTGTTAGCTTCTGTATTAGAATCCTAAATCATTACATGACTATGACTGCATAATTCTGTATACTGTCCTTTGCTAATCTTGGAGTTAGTTCAAGTTCAGTTTAGTCATTATTTGTGATAATGTGAATAGTTAAAGTCAGAAGGTAAATAAATTTGTTTGTTTTGAATAGTGACAATATTTTTATTGATCAGTATGTTTTCGCTCTCCCTCCCCGCTCCCCTGACCCCCTTCTTCCCACCCCACCCTATCTCTCAGGTTTTGTTCCAACTCTGGGTGGCACAGAGTTCAGAGTTCTTCAGACGCTTAGCCCTGTTACTGTCTACAGCCAGTTCACCTTCTGGGCCCTTACTTACTGCAGCACTCTTGCCTCATCACATTCTCTCTGACGTGACTCAAGGTCTACCTCATGCTCACTCTGCCTGCTTGGAAGAGCTAAAGCGCAGCTATGAGTTCTTTCGGTACTTCGAAACTCAGCACCAGTCAGTACCCCAGCGTTTACCCAGAGCTCAGCAGAAGTCAAGAGGGCTGAGTAACCTGCACACAGCAGTGCGCAGCCTTCAGCTCCATCTGAAAGCACTGCTGAATGAGTAAGTTTAGAAGCCCTGTAAGGGAACATCACAGCGATAAGCAAGCGCCATTCTCATTCCATTTTGGCCACCCCTTATGTACCCATGAGCAAGAAGAAACAAAATGGATCATAAAGGATGGCTTGTAGGCATGAGCTATCAAGGAAACAATGATTTGTAAGCACTGTAGTTTAAGAGAATCAGTTGTAATTTTTTTTCCCCTTTTCCTAGTTTCAGCAGAAAGCAGATGCTCCCTATCTTTGAGAGATAAAATGGGGAAGATTATCAAAAATGAGCATCTTTGTAACCCTCACATAAGTTGGGCTTTAAAACTGAAAGCCGCATTCTGAGAGAAGTACCTGTCAACACACTATAGCATTATGAGAGGCAACGCTGTATCTAGCTAGAGTAATACCTTGCTACTTTCTAAATGCATCAGGTCTGGAAATATTTCCATAGCACAGAATAAACTTTTTGGCCTCGGTACAGGGTAATATTCACATTTTATTTTTGTTTATCTTCTATTTTTCATAATATTGACATTCAGCTATAGTTTCTAAATGGTTTGTATTCTGATTTGGTGTACTTTCATCAGTTGTAAATATTTTTCTCCTCTACTTCTAAATGGAAATTTTCACATTTAAATTTTGAATAAGCCAGGCCTAGTGGCAGACGTCTTTAATCCTGGACTTCGGAGGCAGAGGCAGGCGGATCTCTGAGTTCAAAGCCAGCCTAGTCTATAGGGAGTTGCAGGACAGAGACTCTATCTCCAAAAGACGAGAGAGAGAGAGAGAGAGAGAGAGAGAGAGAGAGAGAGAGAGAGAGTTAGAGTTGAATCGAAGTATAACATCTGAATATAGTCATACCGACTGAATTTTTTCCCAATAAATGTGAAGTATTCATAGTGTGGGGCTGGAACAAATGGCTAAGTTCTTGTACTGGCACTCAAGAAGGTCATTGGGATTTACTGGACTGATAAGATTGCAGCTGATAAACTCCCCTGACCCAGGATGTCCGTTAAGAAGTGGAAGGGGAAATCAATAAATGAGCTAAAAGACAAGAAAGTGGTCAGGGCTGGACTTCGATAAACTCAAAGGGCTGATTCCAGTGGGACGAAGGAGGACAAGATATACAGAGATAGAAATGTAAGCTTAGAAACAGGTTTAAAAAGACAAATTCTACCTCAATTCAAGGCCTTTGAGAGGTCGATAGGAGACTTATGAAAGATAGGAGTAGGAAAAGGGAAGAAGCTGAGATGAGGCTGTCCCTGTGATCTCGCTGTACCACTCAAAGATACAGGTGAATACTAACCAATTCATGGCAAGTGACAGGGACAACGAGGCCATTTTCACATGTATGGGAAGCAAAAGCTGGATGGTCTGAGTGTATTAGAAAGTGTTCTCTAGGGGCTGGAGAGATGACTCAGAGGTTAAGAGCAGTGACTGTTCTGCCATAGGTCCTGAGTTCAATTCCCAGCAGCCACATGGTGGCTCACAACCATCTATAATGAGATCTGGTGCCCTCTTCTGGTGTGCAGGCACACAGGCAGATAAAGAACTGTATATATAATAATAAATAAATAAATCTTAAAAAAATAAAAAAATGTTTTCCAGAGCAAAAGAGCCGACTTGGTGATGTACATAAGATGTATTGCTTATGCATGTGTCTGTGCACTTATATTCAGATGTCAATAGAGGCCAGAAGAGGGTATTGAATGCTCCAGGGCAGGAGTTACAAAGGTAACACATGTGGCTCAAGACATACATGCAGGCAAAACAGTCATACATGTAAGATAAATAAATCTACAAACAATTTTTTGAAAAGGTGGAGTTTTAGTAGATTGGCTTACACAGTAGAGACTGGGTAGTGCAGCAGTAGCTGTCTGCATCCTAGAGAGGCCAAGAAACTAGCAGCTGCTCTGTCTGTAGAGCTGGGAATCTCAGCAGCCCCAGTCTGGTTCTAAAGGTCTGAGTGATGGCTAAAGAGCTGCTACGTGTTACTCCTCATCACAAGGCCACACAAGCTGGGTTCAGATGCCAGCGGAGAACAGGAGCAGCAACAGAGTAGATGCACTCATCAACAAGGACCAAAAGCTGCAAGCAAAACACTGCTTTTCCTTGAGTTCTCCCTTCAATTAATCCTTCCCATAAATGCCCTCACAGACCTGAGATGTGTCCCTTAGTTCGTTCTAGATTTCATCAAGATGACAAGAGCAACCATCATAGAGAGAAAAATGAGACTTCAGAGGAAGTGTTATATTAGCAAAAACCAAGTCTCCCAAAAATTTGGGGCACCAGAATGAGAAATATGCCAGGCATATTGGCATACCATAGAGGAAAGGTTGATTAAGGAGGAAAGAATGCTACACTGAGTGGACACAGATACATTGATACAAACAAGAGGCGGGAATGGAGATTGTATGTGAGAAATGTGTGGTTCTATTTTAAGATAGACTACTGTATATGTGCTACTGCTGCTAGGGTGTTTTAATTAACAAGCATACCAGGTACAAATCAGTGCATTTTGTTTTCTATCCTGCTGCTGTAGAACACCTTTCCTGCTGTGTGACTAGGTGGGGTGCTTGGCTGTTGGTGTGAGATGGGATCTCTCTGCGCAGCCTGAGTTACCCTCGAGCTCATGATCCTATGGCTGTGGCCTCCCAAGTGCTGGACTGTAAGACTCTGCCCACTCGCTATACATGGTTCTTACTGCTTTTAAAAGCACTGCCTAAAAATTTGTTCTGCTTCATATTTTGAAACTTTTTTGATTTCTGCTTTTGTCCTTTGACCCATTTGTTATTCTTATTCTCAGTGTCTCCCTACAGGACTGTGCGTGGAAAAAATTGAAATATTTTTATGTTGAAATATATATATAATTTTCCTGGTTGCTAGTTTTTATTTATGTAATATGTACATATATGTGTGTCACACACACACATACACGAGTGCTCTATCTGCATATACACTTGCATGCCAGAAGAGGACACCACGACACCAAATCTCATAGATTATGAGCCACCATGTGGTTGCTGGGAATTGAACTCAGTGCACGCCTTTAATCTCAGCACTTGGGAGGCAGAGGCAGGCAGTGAGTTCAAGTCCACTCTTGTCTACAGAATGAGTACCAGGACTGTCTCAAAAACCAAAAACCAACCAAACAAAAATAAACAAAAGAAGGAGACAATAAATTACCTAGTATGTATGTAAGAAATACTTATTGAGTGAATTACATAATACTCCCTATAAAGTTTCATTTGTTTCAATTGGCTGTTATAGATTGCTTAACTAAACGCTGTAGCACTGAGATACATCTCTAGCCCCACTTGATAATTTTTAAGTGTACAGTTCAGTGGTAGCAAATACATAATAATGTTGAACAACTATTACCACCATCTGTCTCAAGAACTGTTTTAATTTTATAGGCTTCATTTCTTAAAATACTCCTCTTAAATGATAAAAAAAAATTTTCCATTTTATATTTTGTGAACCTATTACTGATTTTCTGTGTTACACAGAGTAATAATTCTTGAAGATGAACTTGAAAAGCTCGTTTGTACTAAAGAGACACAAGAGCTGCTATCAGAGGCTTATCCGATACTAGAGCAGAAATTAAAACTGATTGAGCCCCACGTTCAGGCCAGCAACAGTTGCTGGGAAGAAGCCATTTCTCAGGTGGATAAACTGCTACGAAGGAACACAGATAAAAAAGGTACCTCTGGATTACTTTCAGCATACACTTATCAACCATGCTTGTTCCGTCCTGCTGGGATTCCGTTCTGTGGCCTGCCTGTTGACATGGTGGAACTGGGTTCATAAAAGATCTTAGTGCTTTATTAAAAAGAAGAGTTGTGCAATTGACACTGAATTCTAAGTCTCGACTCTGCTTGAATATAAAACATGTGATCATTTATGTGTGCATCCCATCTCCTTTTATAAAAACTGCAATGGAGAATGTTCATAGTATTTTCTACTATCAGAACTTCCAGAAACTCTTACAGGTCAAGTAGTAAAAGAACTGGGTTAAGCCGAGCGCAGTGGCGTGCACCTGTAATCCCGGCACTCAGGGAAGCAGAGGCAGGCAGATTACTCTGAGTTCCAGGCCAGCCTGGTCTACAAAGAGAGTCCAGGACAACCAAGGCTACACAGAAAAACCCTGTCTCAAAAAACAAAAACCCAAACCCTCCCCCCAAAAAAAAGTAAAGAAAAAAATAACTGGTTTAAGCCAGGTATGTTGCTACGCAACGTTAATCTCAGCACTAGGAAAGCAGAGGCAGGAGAATCTCTGAGTTTGAGGCCAGCTTGGTCTACAAAACAAGTCTAGGCCAGCCAACGCTACATAGAGAAACCTGACTTTTAAAATAAAAGATGAGCCAGGCAGTGGTGGCACACGCCTTTAATCCCAGCAGTCAGGAGGCAGAGGCAGGCAAATTGCTGTGAGTTCAAGGCCAGCCTGGTCTACAAAGTGAGTCCAGGGCAGCCAAGGCTACACAGAGAAACTCTGTCTCGAAAAAAACAAAACAAACAAACAAAAAAGATACATCTTTAGCAAGGGCCTCATTCAGTGGTAGAATATGTGCTTGCCATGTAAAGGCTGTACAATAAAAATAAAAATAAAATAGTACGTGCCATTCAGTGCTTCTTGAGCACCCTCTGAAAAGTAGGCTATTAATGACTTAGCTACTATATGAAAACTGTCTTCACATCATTAGTTAGGTGATGAATAACTATCCTAGTGTTAGTTTTTGCACACAGTTTCCCATGGCTATAAAACTTTACATGTTTGAACATTTTATTAACTAGATTTTGATATTTCATTTAAAAGTCATTTTAGAAACTGGAGAGATGGCGCAGCAGTTAATAGACTTGATTGCCTTTCTGGAGAATTCAGGTTTGGTTCCCAGCCCCTACTTGATGGCTCACAACCACCTGTAACTCCATCCAGGGATCCTATGTCCTCCTCTAGGCAACATGGGCACCAGGCACACAAATGGTGTGCAGACATACATGCAAGCAAAGTACCCATACACATAAAATATATTTTTTTAGTTAGAAGTCACTTCAGATTCTTAAAATATTGCAAAAAAAAAAAAAGTTTTAAAATATCCTTCATCTAGATTATCTAATTGTGTAAATTCTACCACATTTGTCTTGTCTCTGTACGTATGTGCATAACGTCTTCAGATAAATACAGGGATGCTGCTACTCTGAACTATTTGAGAGTAAGTAGCAGACATCAATTCCCACTATCTTAGCTTGGTTTTATTGCTGTGACAAGACAGCATGACCACAACTCTTATAAAGGAACACATTTAATTGATGCTTACAGTTTCAGGGGTTTAGTCTTTTAACCTCATAGCAGGGACATCAGCAGCATGCAGGCAGACATGGAGCTAGAGGAGCCGAGAGTTCTACATCTTGCTCCGCAGACAGCAGGAGGAGACTGTGTGCCACACTGGGCATAGCTTGAGCATATATAAGACCCCAAAGCCGGCCTCCACAGGGACATAATTCCTTCAACAAGGACATACTTCCTCCTACTAGTGCTACCTGTGGCCAAGCATTCAAACGCATGAGCCTATGGGGGCCAGACCTATTCAAAACCACCACACCCATTGTCCCTAAATATTTCTTTTTGAAATTTTGCAAATTGGGTATTTTCCCTAATATGCAAGATACTGTCAAAATGAAAGAATTTAATACTGATACAATATTGCCATCTAATCCACAGTACCTATTCAAATTTCACTGATTGTCCATAATTTTATATGTCTACCTCCCAAACATACGTTATTTGGTGGTGGTTGTTGTTGTTTTTATTTTCCTTTAGCCTTCCTTTATACTATTTCACAGTGTTTTATGATTAAATACCTTCAAATTTTATAAATAAACTTTTCTTGTCAGAAGTCTACCCACTATTAATACATATACCATAAGATTCAGTAATATCATATTTGCATGTTTGGCTAAGAGCTATCAAAACTTCATGTTCCTAGACTTGGGGCTTAAGCTAGCTAAGTGCTAGAATACTTGCCTAATTCCCTTGAGCTCCTGGGTTCAGTGCCTCACACACAAAATCAAAATAATAAGAGATCTTGTCTCTTTTAATGCTCCCTACTGCTGTAATTTACCTTAGTTTTAGTCAGCGGCTGTCTTGCTTGAAGATGGCTCTCCAGTTAATATTTCCTAAATACTTCATAGCGCTTTTCACTATGAGACCAGTGTTATTTTTGAAAGGTACACGTCTGGATGGATAAGCCTTTGGGTAGCGTTTTTGAGACAGTTGGTCTTGAACTTCTGCTTCAGCCCCCTCAGTGCTAGGTTTACATCTTTTGGATATTTTGTTTTGTTTCAAGCAAAATCTAATCATGTGATTAAATACCAAATTGACATTCAAGTAATAGAAGGTAAACTCAGCTGGGTGAGCATGTGAAAATATTTACTTGTGAAACTTGTTTTCAATTCTGAGTTAAAATAATGGGAAAATAAAAAAATCATTAAAATTGTTCTTAATGTCATTAATTTTTGTTTGTTTTTTGAGACAGGGTTTCTCTGTAACTCTGCCTGTCCTGGAACTCATTCTGTAGACCAAGCTGGCCTCACATTCAGAGATCCGTGTGCCTCAGACTCCCAAGTGCTGAGATTAAAGGCATGCATTACCATGCCCAGTGATCTTTGTGTTTGTTTGTTTGTTTGTTTGTTTGTTTTAGGAGAAAAAATAATCTGTTTTAAAACCCTCCAAACACTGGGAAGAAAATATTTTGTGAGGGTGGAGTATTTGTCATCTAGCATGTGACAGATACTATGACCACTTCCTCCAAGAGTTTAACTTAATGCCAGTGGTAAATATATGGCTATTACTGTTAACTTAGGTGTCTTTAAGTTTTGCAAATAAAAAGTTTTAACCTGAATACTTTGGGAGCCAGATACACATCAAAACATCTAATACTTATGCACATGTGAGCAGAATATGTATAAATAACAAATAAAATAAATATTTTTTTTAAAAAAGGATGTCATGTCATTAATGTTCACTCATTTGTTTCTGATGGCCTGTTTCTCTTCTTTATCCTGCCCTCCCACCCATTCTCTTTGTAAAGGCAAGCCTGAAGTAACGTGTGAAAACCCACACTGCACCGCAGCACCCTTCGTGCGGCCTACCCTCCACATTGAGGACAGAGACCCCATCCCTGAGGAGCAGGTAAAGGTGAACGGTGCTGGCTTCCCCTCAAGAGGAGGTCCGCATACAATTTGCCTACTTTGATTTTAGGTGACATGGGTCACGTCAGATAAGTTGCTGAATTTATGAGGTTAAGAGTACAGTGCAATGTAAATTTATGTCAAAATATTTGCTCTTGGTGCCTTGAACTTGATTCACTGACTCAGAGTAGGACACAACCATTAATGGTGTTAAACTTTCTTATCTAGAACTCTTTCATACCCACTATTCAGCGCTTTGAAGATCTTAATTTATCAGCAGACACGTTTGTTGCCTTCCATCCTTCTCAGCTGTCACAGTGACTGTCCCAGGAGAAAGTCCTTCCACTGCACAGCTGAGAGTGGTGGATCCTGTCAGAGAGCTGTCTGCTGACGGTCCTTGTCTTTGGTCCATTTTCAGGAACTAGAAGCTTATGTGGATGGTGTGGACATAGAAAGCGAGTTCCGAAAGGACGATTTGTATTTCTTGTCTCAAGAAGACAGAGAGAGACAGAAGCGTGAGCAGGAGGAATCCAAGAGGGTGCTGCAGGAGTTAAAATCCGTGCTGGGATTTAAGGCTTCAGAGGCAGAAAGGCAAAAATGGAAGCAGCTGCTCTTTAGTGACCACGGTAAGCTCCAACTTCAGAGTCTAGGTTCCCTCAGTGACAGGAGTCTTTGCTTTTTGAACCATGAGTGCCGTTTTACCTATAGAACCCCACCAGTCAGTATAGCATTTTCATATAGAAGCAGAATCAATTTGATCAATAAAAGAATGCCATAGAATCACACTGAGGCTGTGAAGTCACGCTCTTTCGCCAGTTATGTAATTCTTTGATGGATTTCTTTCAGAGTGGACAGTAAGTTGAACACATCAAGCTGGCCGTGGTGGCGCTGTAGTTCCAGCATGGTAGTTGAGACAAGGCGGGTCCTGAGCTTGAGGCCAGCTGGGGCTGCACAGCAAGGCTGCGCTACCTAGCTACATAGCCAGACCCTTTCGGGGAGAAGGGAAGGACAGACGAAAGAAAGGAATAAACCTGAGGTTCTAAGCTCAGTTCTCTATTTAAAGTACCTGTTTAATGCTTAAAAAAAATAATGCATGAGGACTGAGGCCGCTTGGCCAGCTCATATAAGTTACTTAGCTTGATGGAAGCCGAGGAGATGTTCCTGTGCACACTGACTCCACAGTCACCTTTGGGTATTGTTGGCTGGCCTTACCCTTCTTCATGTTATCCTCGCTCTCTTCTCTTCAGTCATACTTCATGGGAGGCAAGAGAAGGAATGAAGAGAAATTTGGTAGTTGGCAATGTCAACTTACTTCATTCTCAGTTAAGTTGATTCCTATGGACATATAAAAAGCTAGCATGGGCCTCCCATCCCGTTCTAGAGTATGTTTATGGACTCATCCAGTTGCCTGCTGCCTTTCCCTTTCTCACTAGAAGTGTATTGATCATTTCTTCTGGAAAGCTCCTTGGGCTCTCCTGTCTTCTCTTGGGAACCCTCACCTTTCTATCCAGCACAGTCTCTTTGGTTTCGCCTTTCTTTGCTGTTTCCCTTTAGAACCCAGATCCCTACTAGATTATGTGTGTCCATTACAGTAGCCCCTTAGCTGGCTCCCCCCTTGCTCCCTTTCCTTCCCCTAAGCTATCTTGCAAGCTATCCCAGGCCTTGTTCAAACCCAGACAGTTCATTCATTAGTGATGGCCTCCTGTCTTAAACCTTCAGTGGTCCATCTTTTAATATTAGCCTTTCCAGCATAAGAGCCCATTGTGCCCACTTGTAGTTCCCAGTATTTGTAATAAAGATACCTTCCTCAACTTACATTTATTGAATTAGATTAGTCCCACAAACATGCTGGATATATTCTTGGAGACAATGTACGCCGGTCTCTGACCAAGAACCCTTGTCTTCACTACCAAGCTGTCCTCCCGAGCATAGTTTCCGCTATAAGTCCTCTGCTGCCCGGCCTTTCCTTCTTCCGTCAACTTTCACACCAGAGAGCCATGCAGCTGGGCTGTAAAGGAGGGCTTGAGCAGCACAGCAGAGTCATGGTGACCTTCCCAGAGGCAGCAGTAGGCTTCTGTGATTAGCCTGTTCATAAACTGAAGATTGGTGGTATCGTTTTTTTGGTTTTTTGGTTTTTTGGTTTTTTTTTTTAGACACGATCAGTTTCTGTGTTTAGGTGGTTTGCTTTGTTTTGTTTTTGTCTCTAAATTACTGTCCTTTTTTCTAGCTTTTATTCTCCAGCAGCATTCACTCAGGAAATTGTGACTCCACAAGTAGTTACTGAGTACCTGTTAGGTCCCTGACACTGTTTACTGCTGTATGTGGCACACAGATCAACAGGAAAAAAAAAAAAAAAAAGAAAGAAAGAAAGAAAGAGAGAGAGAAATCTGCTCCCCAGAGGCTTACATTGTAGCCTGCTGTCATCTGATGCTTCCCTTCTAAATGCTGCTCCTCCCGTAATTAGCAATGATCTTGAACACTTGTAGCATGGGACACTTGTTAAGACCTAGCAGATTTATTAACAAGAATGTGCAGAAATGCTGAAAATCGCATTATGTATAAGCTTGTATCCTATTGTGCAGTGTTCATATTATTTAGCTATAAAATTACCTATATTGACATTATGGGCAAATGAGAGAAATGGGTCTCATTTTTAAGAACATGCTTTTGATTCCATTTTCATTTGAAAAGGCAGTAATGCTCTATAGTTTGTGAAAGTAAGTAAAGATCTACTGATGCCAGAAAGAAAAAAAAAAATGCTTTCCCATGAAAATTTCTAGTATGTCTTCCAGAGTTGTTTTCATCTCTGCCTACAGGGGTAAAGTCCGAATGGAGTTAGAGAGGGAAAGCCTACACTGGAACCTGCTGTGGCCATGTTTCTGTTGTTGCCGCTTCCCTAGTGGAGTTACTGCAGCATAGGGATGTTTCTTGGAAAAGGACACTTTTTACAAAAATGCCTTTTAAATATACGCCAGACCTTCAAGACGCACTTTTTTCCTTCGGTCATGCTTCGTAGTATATTGTATCGTACTAACCATTCATGCTGGGAGGAGAGACTGCCCAGCAAGCAACCCACTGCCTACTAACACCAAGAGGGGCTAACTAAAACTTCATTTTTCTTGCAAGGACAACTTCTGCTGTATGGATCTATCTGTATTCTATTTATGTGTTATACTTTGTCTGGTAGTTGAATGCAGAGATTAGTTCATTTGTGTTATCTGTAGCACTACAAAATATAGAAGTATGCTTTACTTCTATTCAGGTTCTGTTAGGCGACTGGCAAGTAAGATGAATTGTATGTTTCATACCTTGTAAATATATATATATATATATGACAAAGATAACATTATCTGGGTCATATCAGGCCTTTTATCTTTGTGGTGAAAGCCACAGTGTATTCCTTTAATGACAGTCGTCCCCAAACTTTAATGAACATCAGAATCAAGTGGGATGGCTTGTAAGCATCCTGCCCCCAGCCCCAGTGTCCAGTTCCCTATCTATGATCAGACTCCAGGATGTTTCCAGCAGCTTCCTAGGGGCTAGCTGGTTCTGCCGATTCAAGGACCATGCGTTGAGAACACTGTCTTTGAACTATTTACTCTTCAGCGAGCCCCCGTCTCATTTAATTTCTTAGGTATTCTGTCTCATAAAACTCCCCATATTTAGAAAGTTACATTTATTTTACTAGGAAGTTTTGTTGAGCTTTTATTTATTTATTTGTTGTTCCTTTTTTTTAAAAAGCTACTGGGAGTTTAAAAGTCATTGGGTCTTTAGTTATCTTTTTCCTTTTTTTCTTTTTGTTCTTTGAAGCTGTGTTGAAATCCTTGTCTCCTGTAGACCCAGTGGAATCTGTAAGTAATTCAGAAACACCCATGAATTCAGATACAGAAAAGGTCGATAGTAACGATACTGCCGAGGAAAATAGTAAGCCCTCCACCAGTGACCCTGAAAAAAACAGGACTGAGTATGTGTGTGGTAGCCCTCCAGAGGGTGAAACTCAAGACACCTCTGCAAACGAAGCCCTCCTCCAAGGAGCTGAAGAAAGAACATGCTACCAGTGTGACAGTGAGCCTGAGTCTCCTCAAGCCGCCGCTGCTGCCACCGCCAGGGCCACTGCCCCTCCAACTCCCAGGGACTCCCCACAGCTCTCCATTAAGCAGAGGCTGGCTCGACTACAGCTGTCACCAGAATTCACCTTCACTGCTGGCCTGGCTGCAGAGGTGGCTGCCAGATCTCTGTCCTTCACCACCATGCAGGAACAGACTTTTGGTGATGAGGAGGAAGAACTAATAGATGAAGGAAGCGAAAATGAGGTAGAAGAAAAATAAAAGCCAAAATGAAGTGATTTCTTTTTTTTTTTTTTTTGATTGTTCTTTTTATAAAAGTGTTTTAGCTTCAAGGCTGGAAAGGAAAATGAGTGTGTGTTTACTCTACATAAAGCTAAGACGTGAAATTACAGGGTGAATACTGATTTGAAAACCTGACCTGAAATTAATAGATACCTGTATAGGCCAATCTTTTAGGAACAGGAGAGAAAGGTAAGGGCAGTTTTTAATAAACTGTTTTGTATGTGGCAAAACTGATAATCTTGGCAATTCTTTAAGTAATTTTAATAAGAAATGAATTTATCTTTTTTTTTTTTTTTTTGCCAAAATTTGCTGCCATAGGTAACTAGGATATTCTCTTGCAGAGCATAAACATTTAGGATGAGCCCTTTCTACTGTGTCCTGGCAGTGTGTAACTGCAGCGGCCATGCTAAATACGTTGTCCGTATTGTGTTTATACCACTCTTAAGACAGAGATACAGGTTCTAAATAAAAATATGTAATGAATTCAATTGATGTGTGCTGGGGTTTGGAACTTAAAAGTAGTTTCGAGAGTATCTGGGCTGTGACATGTTTCCTATGTTTCCTTGTTCATATATGTGTCTGTTTCAAGGGGCCATGCAAACTTGAAATGGAAAATAATGGACCGTTTTAAAAGCACCCTTCTAAGTTTTTTTCTATTCACTCCTCCTGCCACTCAGACGTCCAGGTGGTATCTCTACATCAAAGGCCACGTCCCCAACCCTACAGACAGTGCTCTATGTCACTTTACTCAGAGACAGCTGTGCCTCTGCTGTAGGTGGGTCACGGAGCTGTTCTCCAGCCTGGCCTGTCTTACTCAGGAAACACATCAGCATTTTGAGAAGTATCCTCGTCCCTCTGTATTTCCTTGTGAATACGTCTTGAGAGGCTTCCCACAGACCAGTCTCATCTGCTTTGTGCTCAAATTGTGTTTTCAGTTATATTTTCAGGATTATTCTCTTTCTGAAACCTGTTACTACTGTGCACTTAGGGAGTTTATAGACGTGATTTGGGGGGAACGTAAGAAAACACTGACTTATGCTGCAGTTCCAGGAGAGTGTGGGACTCCCTGTAACTTACTGCCCTTAGTGAGGGAATTGACTTAGTCTCAAGTGTTGTTTGAGCAACTTTTTTATCTGGAGGAAAATCTACTTCCTCTGAAGTGACTCTGTACAGCTAGTGCTTTTGCCTTTTTCTGATGCTTGGCCATATTAACTTGTCGGGAGCAGTAACCTTGAGGTAGACATGGAAATAGCTACATTTCAAGGAAAAGGGTTTGTAACTGACTTCTATATTCCTAAATAACATGGTTTTACTTTTACTTAAATTGTTTGCCAACTCCAGTTTTTCCTAGATTTAGAAGTGATTAAGGAAATTTTGCTAAGAGCTCTCCTAATTTATAACACAGGAAAAATTAGAGTTTAGTCATTTTTAATTCTTTTAGTCTTATTTTGGTTCAGTCATATCAATTTAGCAGGAATCTGTTCATACTGTTTCATCAGTTTTATACTCTCTGAGCTGATACTTCCAAATTCTGAAATACAAGGTTGCATCTGGAATCCCCAGTCTCCCAGGCTAAGAGCTCTTACTTTGTTTCATGAAAACTGCATGTTGAAGTCGTGATTAAGGACATTTGGACTTTAAGTGATGTTCTTTTTATATTTCTTTCATCATTTAGACATGCCCAACATAAAGTGCTGTTTTCGCTGTGAAATTTTCTTGACTAAATTTCTCTTACACTATCCTAAGTTGGTGTCCCCTGGCTGTCTTAGTGGGTCCCTGAGTCATAGCGCGGACTTTAAGCCACGCTCTCTGTAGTTCTTAGTGGATCCCTGAGTCATGATAAGCCATTCTGTCTGTAATTGTTAGTTATTTTGGAAAGAGACCTAGGTACTGTTTATGTCTTAGACTTCAGTAAAGCCTTAGATCCTCTGCATAGCATTTTACTTTTTAGCATGAGGCCCTTTTATATGTGACAGGCTGATGGGAGATGCAGTGCCTGCCCTTACACGTGCACTCCTAAGGCTACCTCACTTCCTCCTGACTGGTTTAATAGCCGTCCTTCCATATCCAGAAGGGAACTCTGGGAAAAAACATTTTTGGCAAAAAAAACTTATATAATTGTATTTTCTAAACTTGATCAATCTGTTGGGAACTGTTGGGAGTAGTAGTCCAACAGCTCTTAGATATTGCCAGGGTTTGTTTATTTTTTTACCAGGATTAACCTAGAACTCAGAGGAAAAATGCATGTTGTTTAGGCCACTTATAAAAACAGCATTTTTACCCTTTATGTATTTGCAGATGGGAAAGTTGGGGCAGCCAGTGACCTGTCGTCACCTACCAAGCCTCAATGCCTCTTTCTCTGCTTCTGTAAGGCCCTGGTGTGACAGCAGGGCCAGGGCCACACTCTTGGCTGATCTTTCATTTGCAACCTTCTGCTTTTTTTTTTTTTCCCTAAGCCGTGTATGTTATCTAACTTTATATATAAAGTCTTTGTTAAAACTAATTATAGTCACAGCATCTGAATCTATCTCATTAGGAGCTGATGATAAGCATTCAGGAAAAAAACATGCTTAAGACAGATTGACAAGGGTGTTTCGGAGCATGGCGTGACTCATACATGTGAAATGCCAGCCCTCCAGGTGTGCAGTCCGGAGCATCACTGCAAGTGAGAGGTTAGATGCCAGTTAGCATGCTCCAGGATAACCAGAGATACACAATGAGAACCTTTGTCTGGAGGAAAAGAAAAAGAAAAGAACAGGTGTTGGGCTCTACTGCAGAAAGAGGCTGGAGTTTGCATCCCAGGTCTTTCACTCAAAAAAAAAAAAAAAAAAAGAGAGAGAGAGAGAGAGAGAGAGAGAAAAGAAAAGAAAAGAAAAGAAAAGAAAAGAAAAGAAAAATGCGAGTACTGCCAGCCTCAATGTGTTCAGAGTTTTCTCAGGAAAACTCAAATTCCCTGATTTGCTAAGTGTTATTATTGATTTCTTAGAAACTAAGGAAGTAGTGATGCTTTTGAGGCTGAAGAAGGAAGAAGGTCTGGTTATAAATGTATAGCTCAGTTTTTTAAAAATAGTAATATCCTGACTCATATAATGAAAGACAGGGTGCTTGAGTGTTAATAAGAAAAGTCAACTTCTGGTACATTTAAAGAGCTACAACTTGACCAAGCCTTGAATAGAAGTGACACTAGATTTCACTTTCACTCTCCTATTTTCTTCCCATGTAAAACATGATTCATGTTTCATGTTGCTAAATGAACAGAAATAACACGGGCGGGGGGGGGATCACAGGTTGGTTTAGTCATAGCATATTAATGCT
This sequence comes from Acomys russatus, assembly GCF_903995435.1. Taxonomy (NCBI): domain Eukaryota; kingdom Metazoa; phylum Chordata; class Mammalia; order Rodentia; family Muridae; genus Acomys; species Acomys russatus. The sequence continues at coordinate 16,949,267 of NC_067167.1, read as the reverse complement.
TTTGTACCAAAATAGAGCAAGGATACAAGAACCAAATACCTGAGACAAAGTGTGTTGACCAAAATCAATACAGTGCTTGAACAACCAGAGAAAGCATTAGGATTGATTTTTTTTCCTCCGTCTGTTTATGGGGACATATCTGTGTACTTTTTGCTTAGATTAGAAAACAAAAGTACAAGAACTGTAGGAGATAAGAGAGCAAAATGCCTGGTGCATGACCTCCAATGTCCTCATCAGCACATGACTAACTTGAGTCCTTCCATCTTTCAGGGAATGAAAGCAAACCCATCTAGTCCTTGAATTTAACAGTCTACCAGTGGGACTTACTTTCTACTTCTGTCCCTTAATTCCAGCATGTACGGGAAATAGCTTAGCCTCTCCTTTGAGAATATCAGTTCCTCTAGTGGAGAATAATAAACACGTCCTCTCTCAGGGACAGCCGAGACATAGGACGTCAAGCGCTCCTTTGCTGCGTAATTTCATATTGCTTGCTTTTTGAGTTGTGTCTGTTCTCTTCGCAGTTTCTCTATCTTCCCCTATAATCAGCTGTCACTTTTGCCACCGTGTTGTGCGCCTGCTTCCGCCGTAGGCCCCTAATTTGCTGCTTATAATCCGCTGCGGACAGAGAAACCAGATTGCCAAGCTTGCTAGAACTGTGTCTAACTAAGAGTAAGTAGACTGCAAAGGCCGAGCGCTTTTCTGTCAGTCATGCATGAACTGTGCGTTGCCTGTTTTGCTGCTTAGCATTCTTCTGTGTGCACTTAGTGCTTTGCTAAGAACTTGCTAAAATTACTCGGTTAAAAATATGATTGCCATATATTTGAAATATTAACTCGGTGTTTGTGTGCTGCTGTTTCTAGGACTCTTAATGAACTCAACTGTAAAAGAAAACTTGACTAGTATCTCTGTATGTCATTCTGTGTGTTTTGGAAAAAAATGTTAGTCACTTGTTTTTGTTAATTAGCCTCCCTTCAGCACACAGGTTTAAAGTTTATGTCATTATTGTGAATTCTGCCCAGGATATCTTATTATTCAAAGTTACTGGTTTGAAACTAACCCTGACTCATTTAGTAAGAACTGGCTAGCTTGACAGGGCAATGAATCATTCAGACAGCCCAGTCCTCTAACAATATATGAAACACACTTTCATTTTTCTCTATATTACACACACACACGCGCACACACACACACACACACATGCATGTATACACAAACATATATACAAATGCACAAAATGATTTACTGTTAGTAGTATTAGCTTTTGAGATAGAGTCTCTCTATATGCTTGGCTGTCCTGGAACTTACTATGCAGACAAGGTTGGCCTTGAGATCTGCCTGCCGAGTGCAAGGATGAAAGACATGCACTAGCACGGCCAGCGCAAAATGACCGTTATTAACCTGGGCTGTTATTCCCTGATACACAACACTGGAAACTGCCCCTTTATCAAGTTCATTTGTTTGCACTGCACTTTAGTTATTTGTTTGTTTCGATAGTTATTCTCTTTCCTCCGTTCATATTCCTGCTGACTTACGTGGGCTTGAATTAGCAGCCTTCCCCATTTTCACACGAGCCCTCCGATCTGCTTTCAAGACCAGATGGCTCTGCTAGTTAAATTGTGGAAAGTAAGAGCAAACAGATACAGAGTGAAAAGACAAACTGCGTAAGTGCATCGGCTTTTTGGTAGGACTTCTTGTGACCTATTGGATTACAATCTTTGATCCAGTAAATTCATGGGGTGAAGTGCCTGCTTTCAAAATAGAATTGTTACTATACAAAAATAGCCATGTTTGTCCACATTTGCGTTCTCTAAAGTTGGTTCTATATTGTAATTCTTTTGCAATGATTGAAACCAGCCCATTGGCGTTAGCATTGTCATATGTATTTTCTGTTTGAATTGGATACCGCACGCTGTTACAAATTTCTTTGGCTTTTTTAAGAGAAGTGCATCTTCATTTCCAAAACAAAGTAGATTAAGCCCTGGAAAATAAGAAAACATTAATTACTGAAGATAATCTGAGAAGTAGACTCCACCAGGCCACAAAGAATTTAATCTTTAATATGCTAGGTTTTCAAACAGTATCTTTGCTCTCTTTCATTCTAAGTGAAGTGCGCATTAAAAGCCTCCCATGCCTCACCAGCGTCAGAGCTAAGGCCTGTAACTGAGTGACAGAATCTGCACTGTCATTCAGTAGTTGACATGCCTACATTAGCCTTTCGTGTGTGTGTGTGTGTGTGTGTGTGTGTGTGTGTGTGTGTGTGTGTGTGAGAAGATGACTTTGCTCTTTTGAATGAAAACGTAACGTTTTCTAACGCAGTTAGGCTCTGTCTAGCAGCAGCCCTCCTAGCTTCCACTTGATTGGACCGTCTGTGTGCTGGGCTTCAGTGACCATGGGCCTCAGGCTTTCGTCATACACAGTGTGAGTGGCACGCCACGCTCATGCAGCTGGCCTTCAGTCACCCACGTGAAGGAAGGGAATTATGATATAATAATTGTAAGAGAGTGGTCCAAATCAGTTTCCTGTGGTGACGCCGCTGCAGAAGAGAGTGCTGCCAGGCATGGCTGGCGCCTGTCTTGGATAAGCTGTTAAAGGAACACAGCTCCGCTCGGTGCAGTTGCCGGACACCAAAGACAAGAGCTTCGTATCAGGGTCGCACGTGTGAAACTTAGCAGGAGGAAGACTGTAAATGTATGATAAAATCCAGGTGTGGTGGTACATCCCTCTAATCCCAGCACTCTGGAGACAGAGGCAGGTATATGTCTGATTTCAAGGCCAGCTTGGTCTTCAATAGTGAGTTCTAGGCCAGCCGAGGTTATAGAGTGATAACTGTGTGATATTCAAATGTACATGGTCTCTTTAAAATGCAGTACGTAAGTATCCACTTTAGTCTGTCAGCAGTGACACTAGTTTTATCACTGTGTACTTAAATTAACTGAGCACATATGTTACTGAAGTAGAAATAGTGTTTAGAATGTGTATACAAGCCTAAAAACGGTCTGTCTTTAAATATGCCAGATAGGTATATTTTTCTCACTTATTTCTTAAATATAGATATTATTTTAGATTTTATAACATTATCTAATAGCTGACTACATACAAATAAGTTTATTGTTTAACATTCCTTCCAAAACTAAAGTATGTCATTTGTAATGACCTAAACTACTTCTTAGCCCTCTTTTTCTTCCAAGCTAAAGGACTAAATTGACTCAGTTTCTGAGTCCAAGTATGTTCTGTGTATATTTTCGTACTAGTCTGTACCTTCTGTTCAATACTGCGACTTAAACAGTGCTTAGGCACAGTCCTAGCATGTGACAATGTATAGAAGGCTCCAAGAATGTCACTCCTGTCCCTTAAAGGTTGGTGTGTGGCCCCAGTACAGCCCTGGAGGCCCACATGGGTGAGGAGCCCAGAAGCCCATTCAAGCTGAAAGCAGTCCCAAGGAGTTTGGTTTTGTTTGGGTTTGTTCTAGGTATGGTCCCAGGGATCCCAGATCAAACCAGGCCCCTGGGCCTATCCTAGAACCAACCTAAACCCACGCATCATTCCTGGAACATCCAGAGTGTGAAGACTGAAGATAACAGAGGCTGACCACTCGTCCTGTCCTCACCACGATTCACTTTTCATGTGTGTACCTATTGTTTAGCAAGCATTGGCTGGGTAATCTGTCTGAAATTTAAGTGACAACATTTGACAGCAGCATAAGGTCTCCCCAAACTGATACTATAGTACTTTCCCATAAGAGAAATTCTGTGTGGTTATTCTTAATTGCCAGTGAGGAGAACTGGTCTTGTAACTTTTGTCATCAGATAAAATAGACTTAAATGTCTATTTGTGAGGCAGCAACTTAGCCACAAAACCGTCCTCAAAACAGCCTTCCTCCAAAGTGGGCGAACTGTGTTTTCATTACTGCTTCCAGTGATGCCAGATCAGTCTCCTTCCACTGGATGATCTATTCACACTTTCTGAAAGGCATCAGTCCTTGTCCTCTGGTTCTAATGCTCAGTGGTTCTTGGTTCTTGTTTCAGAAACTGGTCTATTTTCCTGTCACTGAGTCTGCTGTACATCAGAGCTCCCTTTAAGTTTTCTGTGCCTCATGGCAGCAAGTAAGGTGACACAGTAGATGGGTTGGGTTACACGCTCAGATTTTACATCAGTGTTTTGCAGAAGAACATTTTAAGAACTTCGTTTTTCTTCCTTGCTGCTCTGGACTTTTAAATCATTCTGATCTAATAAATATGGCCTAATATCACAGCCAGCATTGCCATAGTCAACTGTTTTTATTTGAAAGATAAGACATGGATACCCAAACTCAAAAATTATGGTAAGCATTGAAATTGTATGCTTTTGATGTTTAGTGCAGGCTAACGAGCCCTCCATGTATAAGGAACTCAACATCGTCTTCTCCCACCTATCTTTAGTACACCAGCGACTTTAGGT